>NC_064600.1:6739758-6884758 GCF_943734735.2 Anopheles gambiae | reverse complement strand
AAGAAGAAGAAGACACACACACACACACACACATGTTTCTGGATAAACTTTCATTGTGTGTTTCTGCAGCCTGTATTGTACACATTGTTATGCGTGCTTCAGAGAGGTTAACGCCAAAAAGTGTGTGAAAATTTTGTCCCCTCCCTCCTCTCTCCTGATCATGGCTTTAACGAACAAAGCATTCTTGTTTGTGTGTGTGTGTGTGTGTGTGTGTGTGTGTGATAATTTAAGGTGAAAACGAAAAAAGAGTCCCAGAAAAAAACGACACAAAAGGTTATGGTTTCACTATTTTTGACCACTGGCTGCTTCCATCATCAATTTTCTCTCTCTCTCTCTCTCTCTCTCTCTCTCTCTCTCTCTCTCTTCTCGAAAATGAACAGTAAAAGAATGGAAATGGAAGTTAGTGAAGTTGAAATGAATTTTAGAAATTAGTTTTCCATCGTTCTAATTTTCCCGCGGAGGTCTTTCGAGGGCTGACTCACGGATGCGGCCATCACTGTCTCCCTCACCGTCTAGCGGCAACGCACAATCCTTCCTCTGTTTTAAGCCGCCTATAGTTGCGCTCGTATGGGAGCAGGAGCCATCCTGAACAATAGTAGCAGACACCGGGTTTGCCCAAGCATGCCGAAACGGTTACATCAAAGTGAAAGCGTGTGTGTGTGTGTGTATGCAAAAGAGAGAGACGGAATGTGTAAGAATTTTTCTGGGGGGAAAAAAAAGGAAAATCATCATTCCACACTAAACACCGACTCATGCGCTAGACGGAGTTGAACGCGACGCCAGACATGTCTTCCGTGCATGTGTGTGTGTGTGTGTGTGTACGCATACGTATTTAGTACTCCTGTTTTCATCATCCCGTGTGTGTCTGTCTCTGATCTGTTGTCTGGGCTGTGATTTTGTGCGGCGCAAAGAGAGAGAGAGAGATATGAGATGCAAACGATAAGAAGGAGCAGGGAGGAGTAAGAGCAAGCGAGAAGCGGCAGTAGAATATGATCGAGCCCGAAGGGAACCGGATTAGGCGATCAAGCAGCCGAGCCCGATCCGTGTCCCGCAATCTCATCAGGGGCACTGTGGGATGCGTGAAGTGTTGGGGATGGACAAAACTCACCACAACAACAACCGAAAATAAAGAGGGTTTTTTTGTTGTACAAAAAAAGAGTTCATTTTACTTTTACTGGAAGAACTTCAACGACCTGTCGTCAGCAGATCTTTTCCTATCTTCCATTTCCTATTAGTCTTATTTCATTGCAATACTTAACCCAAAATGTCAAAATCGTACAACTGATTGGAAACGGTTCGAATTAGATTTCTTTTCTAATTGGAGTGATTCGAGCAACTGTGAGAGTTTTTGAGAGATTATTTTTTTATTTAGATAGACTTACAATCAAACATGAAAATAAAAGTTTCGAACGTAAACATTGTTATTCACCGCATGCAAAATGTTGTTCCACACATCGAGTTGACATTTCATTTCCATCATAATAATTAAAAAAAAAACTACAGCATGATTTTCAACACATCTCAAGCATGGATTGAGTTTGACAGCTCTTTGTTATTGTGTTTGAAAATCATGTGTTGCAACTGAAATTTCATTTTGAAACCAATGCACCATTTGACAGCTGTTGAAAAACATTTTGCATGCGGTGAACAACAATGTTTACATTCGAAACTTGTAGTTGTATTACACACATTTTGCTTTGCTTTTTTTTTGTATAATTTTGTCCCCTTCCTTACCCGCTTCCAAATACCCATCGTGCCGAGACAGCGAGGGGGAGGGATGCCGACGAGGAAATACCGAAAAGGATAAGCGCGCCGTCGATGATGGCGTCAGAGGAATAAGTGAGCAAAAGCTGATCAGCGCACAACTGGTCCAGGGGGTTGCGCCGGGCTGATGGGCTGAGGGTGGGAGGGGGGGGGGGGTGTGTTTCGGAACACGTTGTGGTGTTCTCCATCACACACACACACTCACACGCACGACGAACGAGTTGTTGTTATTTATGCTGCGCCCCCCCCCCCCCCCCCCCATCCTCCTCTCCTTCCTCCCACCGTACCACTATCCCGACAAAGCCATGCTTTTGTTAATTGGGATCTTCTTCTTAGCCCGATGCCTTCCCGCTTTCTTAGTCGTTCTTCTTCTTTTTCTTATTCTTCTTCTTCTTCTTCTTCTTCTTCTTCTCTTGCTTGCCTCTCCATTCCGGTGTGTGTGTGTGTGTGTCATTAAACGATCGTACGTTTTGCTGCTCCTCCCGCCGCTGTGTGTGTGTTGGGGCTGTTCGTTCGGTTTGCAATTTTCTATGGTTAGGTTAATGACTGAAGCTGGTGCGGTGGGAAGGAATGCAGCGCGGAGAGGGGGTCTGAGTTCGTCTGAGAATGCGAAATCGGGGGGGGGGGGGGGGGGCGCCTTTAGTCAGAGTGTAGTCCCGCGCGTGTGTGTGTGTTTGCATTTTTTGTTGCTTTCGTCTACAAATCCTTCTTTATAGGAAGGAGTGGGTCTTGTGATAATCTGCTTGTGGTTTTTAGTTATTGTTTGTGTGTGTGTGTATGTCTGTTTTACTGCCAAGCAAAGAGAAGGAGAGAAGGAGAGAGAGAGAGGGGGACCTCCAAGCCTCCGCTAACCATTTATTTACGATGATCGTTCTGAATAATGCTTTTGGAAACGATTTACAAAAAAAAACAAAGAATCTCGAGACCGGCGCAAGAAAAACGTGCGGAATCTTCAAAATTGCTAACGCATTTTTTGTGAACGGTTGAGTAACGGGTTCGTCAATCCTTGCCCCCCCCCCTGGCATGGGTGGCGGGTGTGTGACAGGGAAAGAGGGAACCGATGAGCCGTAGAGTCCATTTGATGTCCCTTCACGGGTTTTTTTTTTAATAAGGGATAAGGGCTTTTTTATTCTCTCTTTATCCCTTAACAACAACAACAAAAACACAAAAAAGCGAACCAAAAAAAAAAAAAGGGCGAACAACACTTCACACTTCCCTCAAATGCTGGGGCGATCGATGATCTGGATTGTGTGTGTGTGTGTGTGTTTCTGTTGTGCCCTTTGCCGGCAATCCATCATTTGCCAAGGGTTCTTGCCTGCTTTAAACGTTTCTCGGTTCTAAGAAAAAAAAAGGTTCCTCGGTGGATGCGCAGTGTGAGCGGGCGCGCGAGACGCAAACTGTGGCTTGACTGATGTGGCGCGACGACGACGACGAGAGGGTCAAGGAAAAAAGCGGCTGATCTTCTCCAACAAGTTGTGTGTTGCACGTGTTTCGTGCCGGGGCAGAGACTGGACGAAACAGCGAACAAGGCTTGCTCGGGGAAGCGATCAAGGGCAAGATCTTGCTCTGTGTGTGTGTTTGTTGTTCGTCTTGGGCTTTCCACGAATAATTGATCCCTGTTGCTGCTGCTGCTGCTGCTTGCCTCTTGCCTAAAAACCCCCGTTCCCGTGGCGAGATAAAGAAAGCTCTCCAATAAATGGCGCGACGCGGATGAAAGGGGGGCTCCTCTTCTCCACGGCGCGAAGAAAGATGCTGGACGGACGGACGGACAGGTACAGCGAAGGAGGTGAAAACGTGAAGGAAGACAGATAAGAGCGGTTAACAAAAAAAAAAAGGGGGAAAAAATCCCAGCCAAAGGCGGGCGCGCACACAGGTTGGGTTTTCTGGGAAGAAGGTCCGCATTCTTGGGTTACATTCCTGCGTGCCCCGTTCGACGGCCTTTTTTTTTGTCTTCCTTTGGCCTTTTTGGTTTTGCGGCTGTGTCATTGTGTTTTCGAGTGGCTACGTAGAATGAGGATGGTGTGTGTGTGTGTGTTTGTAGGGGGGGAATGTTGTTTTATTGGTCCACAGCGATCATCTCGTATCGGGCATGCTGAGGCTGACCCGGCAGAACCAAGCGAGAACCTGGCAAAGGATATATCTTCACTTGATAGCAGCTTCCAAAGACAAAGGGGTAAATAAATAAGAATAAAGCTAAAGAATGAAAAAGAGATACTGAGAGACAAAGAGAGAGACAAAGAGAGAGACAAAGAGAGAGACAAAGAGAGAGACAAAGAGAGAGAGAGACAAAGAGAGAGAGACAAAGAGAGAGAGACAGAGAGAGAGACAAAGAGAGAGAGACAAAGAGAGAGAGAGACAGAGAGAGAGGCAGAGAGAGAGACAGAGAGGGATAGAGATAGAGAGAGATAGGGAGAGAGATAGAGAGAGAGAGGGAGAGAGAGAAATTGAAAAATAGAGAAAGAGATAGAGAAAGAGAGGGAGATAGAGAGAAAGAGAGAGATAAAGAGAGAGAGATATAGAGAGGGAGAGAGGGAGTGAAAGAGAGAATAAATAAATAAGAATAAAATAATGTATATTATTATACAGTATAAGAAAAGATAAAGCATACAGAATAAAGAATAAGTAAAAGAGAGAAAAAGAGAGAGAGAGAAATAGAAATGAAGAAAGAAACATAAAAAGGAAAGAGAAAAAGAAGAAAGATGGATAGAGGAAGCGAAAAAAAGATAGAAAGAAAGAGTTAGAAGAAAGAGATAGAGAGAAAGAATGAAAGAGAGAGAGAGAGAGAGAGAGAGAGAGAAAAAAATAAATGGAGAGAGAGAAAAAAAGAAATGGAGAGCTAAAGAGAACTAAAGAGAGTAAAAGAGAACTAAAGAGAGTAAAAGAGAACTAAAGAGAGTAAAAGAGAACTAAAGAGAGCTAAAGAAAACTAAAGAGAACTAAAGAAAACTAAAGAGAACTAAAGAGAACTAAAGAGATTAAAAAAGAGTAAAAGAAAGCAAAAGAGGGCAAAAAAGAGCAAAAAAGAGCAAAATAGAACATAATAGAGCAAACAATAGCAAAAAAGAGCAAAAAAGAGCAAAAAAGACCAGAAAGAGCAAAAAAGCTCAAAAAAGAGCAGAAAGAGCAAAGAAGGAAAAAAAACCAAAAGAGATCAAAAGAGAATAAGAGAGAGTAAGAGAGAGTAAGAGAGATAAACAAGAGATATAGAGAGAGCAAGAGAGAGAGAGATCAAGAGAGAGAGAGAGCACGAGAGAGAGAGCAAGAGAGAGAGAGCAAAAGAGCAATAGAGAGAGCTAGAGAGAGAGAGAGAGAGAAAGAGAGAGAGAGGAAGAGAGAGAGAGCTAGAGAGAGCTAGAGAGAGCTAGAGAGAGCAAGAGAGAGCAAGAGAGAGCAAGAGAGAGCAAGAGAGAGCAAGAGAGAGCAAGAGAGAGCAAGAGAGAGCAAGAGAGAGCAAGAGAGAGCAAGAGAGAGCAAGAGAGAGCAAGAGAGAGCAAGAGAGAGCAAGAGAGAGCAAGAGAGAGCAAGAGAGAGCAAGAGAGAGCAAGAGAGAGCAACAGAGAGAGCAAGAGAGAGCAAGAGAGAGCTAGAGAGAACAAGAGAGAACAAGAGAGAAAAGAGAGAGAAAGATAGAGAGAAAGAAACAGAGATAGGGTGAAACCAACACTTACCCCACTCAAAACCCCAGTTTGCAGTTTGCACAAATGCAGTCCCCCTGCGCCCAACGGGAAGGGTTTGTTGGTTTGCGTTTTGGACCCCAGACACGCGCTGATGCCTCGGAGGCATTGGATCGCTTACCTTGTACGGGTTTGTTGTTTTCTTATGCTCCAACCAAACCACCGCGGGGCCCAGAAGAAGACACGACCAACACACGTGCAAATACTAGTAAATCAATGTTACGATCGAGCTTTATGATCACCGTCCGCTCCCGCCTACGTTCAGTCAGTGTTTGACATTGGGTCGTGTACTGTGTTCTTGCTTTCAATTGTTTTCCCTTTCTAAAAGGATCCCCAACGAGGAGTGCGAGGAGCTGAGGGGCGGCACAGACATTCATAATGAGTTTAAGCTCCCCGAAGGACCCATCCAGTAGTGGGACATCGGGGACACAGCAAAACAAATCATTTGCATTTCTACAGCAGCAAAAGAGGATCATCTCGTAAATAATGCTGCTTTGGGGAAGGAGGAGGGTTTATGCTTCCTAATTAGGTTCCAGAAAAAATGTAATTAACGCGGTTGACTGTGTGCAAATAATTGTGTTAAAACAAAACAACCTTTTTTATTTTTAATTGTGCAGCTTCCAATTAATATTTCATTTGTGCTAACTCTCCAAGAGACGCCTTTATGCAGTCGAAGGCACGACTGACTGCGTCCTACTAACCTAGACTGATAGAAAAAGTATGTTTAACATATGTAGGTGCTTCTAATTAATAACATTTTTCACCTGTCAAGCCCCAGCGCAAAGGTGCACACTACTGCACTTGATTTATTAGATTAAATGTTCCATCACCACGGGCATTGCATTGTGTATGTGCAATGGTTTTCCATCTCTCTAAACGCAAATTGACACACGCGCTGATGGTTGTGCTAATGCTGATGAAAACCCAAAAACAAAAAATCTTCTCTTCGCACAAAAAAAATGGTTGGAAAAATCGACGCGACACGCGGGAAACATAATGCTTTCGCCCCGCGGCAAAACCAATCAAATTAGCCGCAGTGTCCCGGTAGTTTTGTCCCGCCCGACGACGACGGACGGTATTGCCCGGCGGGCAACGACGCTAAACAAAAACAAACGAACAGGGCTAACGAAGTTTAGCTGCGCTTGCTTGCATCGCTGGAGGGAGAAGGTAATCCGGCAACCGTCCGGACGAGCGAACCTTTGTCCGATGCTTGGATGTGCAACGGTTCCATTCTCGGCTTTGGCCCATTGTCGGCCTGCAGAAAAAGGCATCTCCAATAAACGATTGGAAAATAACTACGGGAAAAACTCACCTAAACAAAGCGGGAAAAGAGAGAGCGAGAGAGAGAGTACGCCATTAGAAATTGTACAAATAAAAATTCACCCGGGGAAAACTGCTCATTAAATGCATGTTGTGTTTGCTTTGTTGCGATTTTGTTTTGATGAACGAGCAAGAGAGGAAGACTAAACAAACACAAAAGGGGCAGCAACACAAAACAAAAAAAAAAACATACCAGGACGCATGGTCTTTTGCATGTGTTGTTGAGGCCACGGCAGGCACCACCCAAACACCCCATGGCCAAAAGGATAATGATGTTGCTCGTTAGCATTGCGCGCGTTGGTGCAAAGCGGCGGCAATATGCAACGCATTTATTTTCTAGCTTCCGGTTTGTTGTTGTTGTTCGCCTCCAACGCGCCAGAGATGCATCGAGAATGCCGATCAGAGGTTGATGATTTCGCGGAAAGCGCAAGGAAAAGTTTGTAATCATTAGAGAGAGCGCGAAATCGGTCAATTTGCGCAGTTCGAAAATAATAAAGTGTGTCCTTTTTTTTTGCTATTTTTAATAAGACACATGTGAATGCCATTTCATTAGGTTTGGTATTTTTCCAGAACAAGTGAGTTTTACTCTGATCAAAATGTAATTTTTCAGCAAAAAAGACATCCCAGTTGTGAATGATTTTGTAATGTCAAGTGAACAGAGTGTTTAAAACAAATTGACTACTTGATTACTGTTAAAATTTTGGAGTTTAAGATTCAATTACTTTTGTTCAACTATGAATCCAGCGTCGACTACGTACGACTCCGATTTCGGATTACTTCGACTCTGGATGACTCCGACTCTGGATGAATCCAACTCTGGATGGCTCCGACTTCGAACCTCGACTCTGGATGTCTTTGACTCCGACTCCGAATTCGGATGACTTCGACGACCCCGGATAAATCTGGGTGATTTCGGACAACTCCGACTTCGGCTCTGGATGTCTTTGGCTCCGACTCTGACTTCGGATGACTTCGACGACTCCGGATGGCTCCGGATGACCCCGGATAACTCTGGGTGATTTCGGACAACTCCGACTTCGGCTCTGGATGTCTTTGACTGTGGATTACTTCGATTCCGGATGACTCCGACTCTATGTGACTCTGACTCTGGATGACTCTGACTTCGAAATACTCCGACTTGGACTCTGCATGACTACGAATCCGGACGACTCCGGAAGACTCTGGGCGATTCCGGACGACTCCGATTTCGACTCTGGATGACTTCGACACGGGATGATTCCGACACTGGATGACTTCGACACGGGATGACTTCAACTCCGGACGACTCCGGACGATTCCGGACAACTCCTACTGACTACTGACCGACTCCGACTTCGAATAACTCCGACCTTGACTAGGAAAGACTCCAAGTCCGGTTGACTGGATGACTTGGATGACTTCGACTCTGGATGACTTCGATTCCGGATGACTCCGACTCTAGATGACTCCGACTCTGGATGACTGACTCCGAATTACTCCGACTTCGACTCTGCATAACTACGATTCCGGACGACACCGACTCCTAATGACTTCGACTTGGACTCCGGAAGACTTTGATTCCGGATGACTCCGACTGCGACTCCGAATGACCCACACTTGGACTCTGAGTGACTTCGACACCGACTCCGGACGACTTCGGGCGATTATGGATGACTCCTACTCTGACTCCGAATGACTCTGATCTTGACTCTGTATATCTCCTACTCCGGATGACTTCGACTCTAGATGACTCCGGCTCTGGATAACTCTGACTCCGATTTCGAATGATTCCAAATTCGACTTTGGATGTCTTCGACTCCGACTTCGACTCCGACTCCAAATGACTCTGGACGACTCCGACTTCGGATGACTTCGGAAGACTCTGGGCGATTCTGGACCACTCCGACTCCGAATGACTCCGACTTGAACTCCGGAAGACTTTGACTCCGGATGATTCCGACTCTGGATGACTCCGACTGCGACTCCGAATGACTCCTACTTCGACCCTGAGTGACTTCGACACCGACTCCAGACGACTTCGGGCGATTCCGGATGACTCCGTTCTTGACTCTGGATAACTCCGACTCTGGATGACTTCGGCTCTAGATGACTCCGGCTCTGGATAACTCCGACTCCGACTTCGAATGATTCCGGATTCGACTCTGGATGTCTTCGACTCCGACTTTGACTCCAAATGACTCCGGACGACTCCGACTCCGGATGTCTCCGGACGACTTCGGACGACTCGGGACGACGACTCCGGGCGATTCCGGACGACTTCGGACGATACCGTATTTTGGCCAACTTTACTCATCACTAGTCCAAATAGAATAGCAGAACCCTGCGTCATTGGATCCATCAATTATGGCACGTTTTTGTAAAAAAAAGGTCCACATATTAAGATTACTTCCGCCGAATAAAATAAGCGGTAGAAAATGTGAAATCATCCTTATAGCCGTTAGCAATTCTGATACGTTTTTGGAACACAGCGAGCACAGTATTACAGACGAGCAATTATATGATTTCGAAGAACTGCTAGTTGGCTAAATTAAATGCAGCAACACAGCACCTGAACGCGATCCTCCTTGTTTCAGCCAGTACCTTTCTTCTTGTCCCAAACACAATCAGTTCGGATTGTTTTGGCTTAACTTTTTTGTTGCAGTTGTTTATTTTCGCTACCGTTTACTCCTAGAGAGAGAGAGAGAGAGAGGGGGGGGTTTCTTTACCTTCCCCGTCAGGTGCTTTTGTGTTTTGGCTCTCGAATTTCACAAGCAACGAACAGCTTAATCGGGATGGAAATTTTTCATCGGCCCTCTTAGGTGTGTGTTTGATTGTACGGGGAGGAGGTGGTGATGCTTTTTATAAAACGAGATTTGTTTAGACTTCTTTCCGTGCCCCACAAAACTGAAGAAGATTCTCCCCACATGCTTCATGCTTTGTAAACACACACACACACACACACACATACAAACATGCTGCTGTTACTGCCGTCCGGTGTGAATATTCCGAATTTTGGATCCCTGACTCATAACACCAATGTGTGGGTCGGGAGGTGAATGGTTGGGCCATGCTGCATCGTTACGAGTAAGAAAAAAAAAACAGCGTGTTTACACAAAAGACTCCGTCTTGCAATGTTTCCGATTTTAGAGTTACCCCCATGTGGGAAGAAAGAGCAGGAGGATATTTGATTGGTTCAGCTCAATTCATGTTGAACGATGTTTTTTTTGGGCTTTGCCTGCTAATTACAAGTTTGATGTCACTCTGATCAAGTTAATATTCTGTTGCGCTATTGTAAAATCAAGTCTTTTATTTTATGATCATTAAATTTAATTGAATTATCAACTTGTAGGACACAATAAAAGCACAGTTATATATTATACACCATCCCCTTTTACCCAACACAACTGGCACTGTTAATCTTGTTGGTGAATCATTAAAAACCACGACGATGAGATAGATGAGTGGCGCGTGGGATGGGAATTGATAACGCGCGCGCCGCGGGAGAAGCGCATGCAGAAGGAGCAGCGCGTCTATTCGTTCAACCACCGGGCAGAGCTCGAGCTGCTGGCGTTTTTTGATCAAGTGCTTCTGCTCGCTGTATGTGTACGGTTTTAAGCCTCCTATGCCTGTCTGTCAGCAAATCAGTTGCTTTCCAAGACGCTTCAACTTTAAGCCCTCACAGTGGAAAAAAGAACCATGAAGCGATTTCTGGGAAGGATAATCAAAAGAAAGCAATAAAATTTCAAGCAACATTTCCTATAACAATGCTTATGATGGACACACTCACACATACATACATACTCTTGTAAATGATGTCCCATCGGTGAAGATCGCCATGGCATGCAGGTCATTGAAGCGCCGGCACTTCACGAAACACACACACACTGTGCCATAAAAACTGTAGGCATGAGACATTCTGGAGTCTGTTGTTAGGCTGCAGAACCGAACCGAAACAACAAGGCAGCCACGATGCTTACCACCGTGGGCCATACTCGGAGGCTCTTAGCTATCCTTTCCCATAGATGGATCGTAAAAAAAACGAACAACGAGACCTGGTGGCACCTTAGTTTGCGGGATGCGCAGGGGTTTGCTGCCATAAAGCAGGTTCTGCCAGCGGCCAGCACCGTAAGATCATTTATGACCCCGGGGCCTTTTTTTTTTATTGGCAGTGCTTGTGTCAGTGACTGACCTGCGAGGCCACTGGTGTGCGCCAAGGGCACAGCATCGCCGCTCCTTTGGTCATGGTGCCTCGTAGGGTGTGCCCTACGATCATCGAGGCCCGGTTCTGCTCATACCTGTACAGTGCCCACTGCATGGACAACCCCGCATCGTTACACACCCGCTCCGGGGCCGATCCGTCCGTTGTTGCCAGCTCTTCAGTGTTTTATGGCAGGGGGTAGTGTGCCGTTCATCTTCTTCACCGCGTGAAGGTGCTTGGACGCCCTTCGAGAATGAACGAACGGTGGAAAGGCTCCTCGTTTGGGTCATCACACTCTCCGGGCTCCGGGCATACCGGGACTCGAGTTTGCAATTCACCAGGACTTTCGTTCCGCCGAGCATTGGTTTTGGATAATCCCCAGGGGTGTTGTTTGCTGCATTGCAGTTGGGCGAAGGGCAGTAGGGTTGACAGCAGCGACTCCGATCCGACACCAATTCATTCGGAATCGACTCCGGCAGGTAGGTCCGCCCTGCATCATCCGGAGTCGTTCGGAGTCGTTCGGAGTCGTTCGAAGTCGTCCGGAGTCGTTCGGAGTCGGAGTCGTCCGGAGTCGTTCGGAGTCGTCCGGAGTCGTCTGGAGTCGTTCGGAGACGGAGTTGTTCGGAGTCGATCGACTCCAGATGAATCCAGACGACTCCGGACGACTCCGACTCCGAACGATTCCGGACGACTCCGGACGACTCCGAACGATTCCGGACGACTCCGAAGGACTCCGAACGATTCCGGACGACTCCGGACGACTCCGGACAACTCTGGACGACTCCGGACGATTCCGGACGACTCCGGGCAGATCTAGTGGTTCCATATTGCCGGAGTCGGAATCGGACTAACAATAGCTGGAGTCGGATCGGAGTCGTGGGTGCGCTCCAGAGAGCACATCACTACTTGACAGTCTTCTCCTTCTCCGGTTAATCTACCGGGGTGAAGGTTTGCTTTTTATTATGTTCTAGAAAACTTCATATTCATGTTATGCAAAGCCTTGCAAACTAAGCCCTCAGAATGCAAATGGGAAAGAGAGGGAGGGAAGAGGGTCTTGAGGTTTGGTACATTTGTTACGTTTTTTGACCTCCGACAACACTCTTTTTGCTTTAGTTAAGCTTCCCTTGCCGAGCGTCAATTTTCCTGACGCTGCAGTTTTTATTATTTTATTTTTGCGCTTCGTTACAAAACCCGCCATAAATGTCCGCCAACGAACATGGACACACAGCAACGTGCCTACAGGAGCGCATACCAGGTGCCTGAACCGATCTTCGGGTGGTGTCGAGTGCAGGGGTTTATGTTTTAATTTATTTCCCACCTACAGAGGGGGAGGTGTGTGAGGGCTTGTAGAGCGGAATGCACACGATATGCACTTTCGGTTGGACGTGGGTCTTCCAAGTAGCGGGTCTTTATGTTATGCCAACCGCAAGTGATTTTTTTTGGTTGGTTTGTGTCGATGACGAGAAGGTACAACAGGAATCAAATTAGCGAGAAAGAATTATCATTTTGTTGCTTGGTATCACCACGCCAAGTATATTCCAAGAAGGTCGTGATTATCACCGACAGAAAATGTCGTGACCAAATGAGTGATCAAGAGTTGAGTGCTAAACAAAATGTCACCAAGCATGTGATTGGTCCACCAACTGTTTGAGTCTCACCTCTGATCATCTCAGTTGTGTACGTGAGCTGATTTGAGCTTCGTTTCAATCATGAGTGTTGGTGACACAGTCATGATTATGCTTGCGGCGGCATTAAGCTCAGCATGTCAGTCACAGTTTCGCGTTTGATCCAAGCACTTGCATGTCGTTATCGGCATGTCGTGACACACTTTCACCAGCAATGAGTATCAGCAATGAGCATCAAGTTACCACGGATTTGTTCATTGTTTTCGTTGGTGAAAATCTCATGATGCTCATGACATTTTGCAGCACTGATTGAATCCGAATGATGCTCAGATGCCTCAGACATTCGATTAGGATCTTCCAAAAAAAGCGAGGTATACAAACAATGTAGATCTAACACAACCAATTTATATGCCCTGGTACACCTTAGGATGCAAACAATGGTTTGAATTTCCAGTTCTAAAGGTTTTAGTCCGCTTTCAATTTAATCGTTTAAGGGAATAGCGCATAAGATCTCGTAATGTGCAAAATGTAGATCCTTGGTAACTATCATCAAGGAGCCCTAGATGGAGCTCATCAAAGGCTCTTTGGGGAGGTGTTTGAATGAATCGATGTTTTTGATGCCATCGCAATTCCAAAAGATCAGAAGAAATCACACAGTTCGTCTTCATAAAATCCACGTCACACTTCTACCAGCAGACACTTCCAGCCAAGGTGTGTGTTGATAAGTTTTGGCCGGTGATGTTTTATTTTCCACCCGAACCCGAAGGGACAATAATGTGAGTGAAAGTAGAGTTACTCGTCCGCCTCAGGCCTGCATCCTCCCTTCTCCCCTCTCTCTCTCTCTCCACAAACTCTGTGTGGCCGTCTGTGTCTGTGTTTTCTCGTGCACGGTGGTGACCTTGAATGCGTGTGGATGTACACACCAACTCACGCGCGGCAGTAGAAGCAGCACTCACGGCTTTTCATGCAAGAATAATTCTGTGTTGGTTTTTTCGTCCCCAACAACTTTTGGGAAATTGGTTGTGCGTGTGTGTGTGTGTGTTGAGAGTTTATTTTTCGCCTCCAGCATCTGCACCGGCTAGTCTCTGTCAGGACGAAAAGTATCAATGCCAGAGCCCAAATTCAATGTCAAGACATTCGAGCAAGCCAGAGCGAGATAGAGAGTTTGTGCGTGTGTGTGTGTGTGTGTGTGTATGTGTGTCTAGGCGACATGAGTGTGGTCGCCTAGAAACGTTACAAGATTTCAAAGAAAATGCGCGTCCCTTTCATCCCAACACTGGTAAATAAGCAAACCTATTCTTAATTAGGCAGCGGTGCCGGCAGAGGGCTCCCAAAATCGTATCCAATTAATTAGGCAGCGGGCGAAACATTTTGAAATCTCGTCCACCTCCCCCTCCCCGGCCATGTTTAAAACCCGTTCGTTAAATAATCAGCTGGTCCTCCGGTGTATGTGTGTGTTGGCGCGCGTGCGAGAGGGAAGTGCGGAAGGTTAGTTAGTGTGGTGTGAAGCTGTGCGTTCTAAGGTTGCGGTGCAAACCACGCAAACGTGGAAGAAGGAACAGGTTGTTTTCGTTCGTTATCGCACCTTTCCGAGATACGAACGTGTGTATGTGTGTGTGTGTGTGTGTGTGTGTGTGTTTGATGAGCGCTTCCACCTGATAGATGCTTGAGCTCTGCTATCGGTGAGTACCGTTCGTCCACTATGGATGAAGCTTTGACCATTAAACGGAGGAGTAAAAGATAAAGCTTGACGGCACTTACGGTTGATGTGACCGGGGGTGTGGTCACGTTTTTGACACATACAAAAAAAAAGAGCAAAACAAAGGTAAGGCTACTGTTGTGAGCTTTAAACGAAGAGATATACGCCTGGCTAACTGCATTCCTTCAGTTGCGGCGTTTAAAGGAATGCACTGAAAAGTTCTTGCGCAAATTTACTTTTGCGCTTGATTTATGTGCGAACGCTTTTGTTCGTCACACGTTGGTAGTTCGGAGGTGGAGCATTGCTAGCAGTTGCACAAAGCGTTTGGAATGCTTGTGCGTCAAGAATTTTGTATCAAACTTTGACACCTGGAACAAACATAAACCCGGTGTCTTCTCCGAATCCTAGAGCCTTCTCATTGTCACTCATATCCTAGAACATAATAATTTATTAAGATCCAATGGCTTTTAGAACATCGCGAGTACTGATGATACATTCGATATTTAAGCATCTAGCGATCATTAATTATACGACCCGTTAAGACTCTAACAAATATACGGTCATAGCCCCAACGAGAGCTATGAAGGGCATCTCCTAAGGTCCTAATACTTAAATGTAAGTTGTGTCGAAGATCCCGAGTCTCGGTGTGCTTGTGGTTAAGGCCTGCCGACAGATATGGAAAGTAAATGCGTGTTTTGTTTAGTGATCCAAACTCCAGGAAATTTGGATCCAATATATTCTCCACTGGAAGATTGTCCAAGCAAACATTGCGTTAAGGTGCGATATCATCCTTCTGGTTTGAAAACTTAAAGCCTGCCAATAGATCCGAAAAGTCAGTGCGTGATTTGTTTAGTGATCCGAACTCCAATTCGGATCCAATACATGTAGAATCGTCACCAGAAATGTAGAATCGTCTACTGTGCAGTGTTGCTGTAGAGTCCCCAAGCTCTTAGAAATAGTCTGAATTTCTCAGGCTCTAGTCATTCCTGCAATGAGGTTTAGCTCTGTTGGTAGTGGAGATGTTTACTGGATTATTCTTCAACATTCGAGTCAAATTCGATTCGGCTATTACAACAAGAAGATATTTTTACAGTATAGGCGCAAGAGTACAACGTTATTGTAGACACTTCGTAAACACACATTCCAATATTGATTCCAAGTGTGTTAGAATCATTTGTGTATCACACAAAAAAATTTGGGCTATAAAAACAGCAACCCTGCATGACATCTTCGTTCCCATAGTTCGAGGGAGTGCTCCGAACGGCACTCACCAAGGATATAAGACCAAGGATCTCTCATGCCTACACTTCTTTGCGTGTGTGTGTGTGTGTGTGTGTGTGTGTGTGTGTGTGTGTGTGTGTGTGTCAAGCACTCACCGAGCCCCACTTCTCCATCCTGTGTCCTGCCGAGGAGTTTTGTGTTCCTCGTCTGCAGCCTGTTGACTTCGGTTCGGGTTGGCCATGTCCTTTCAGAACCTCCTATCCTTCCCCTCCCATCCTTGTTTTTTTTCTTTTTTGGAGGAATTGTAGTTGTTGCTATTTGGTGTTGGTGTATGCAGCAGCAGCCAGAGCCTGCCGCCGAGGATCGATACAGCTGAGATTATATTTAGCCTCGGTGAACCAGGGGACCACACCGGTCTCGCTTGCTCTCTCTCTCACACTATCTCTCTCTCTTTCTCTCTCCCTCTCTTTCTCGCTCTCCTTAGAGTCCATGTGTATCTATCCGCCCGGCTAATTTAGGGTCCGACTTGCAGTGGCGTATCCCCTCACACGTATCCGACCAGCGCGCGCGGTCTAGTTGTCATTGGATTTTTGGAGCGGCATGGAAAATGAATCTTCTTGAAAAACCAGTACGCGCAAAATGGTCATAATTTTGCCGTAGAATGTTGTGTGTCTGTGTGTGTGTGTGTGTGTGTGTGTGTGTGTGTGTGTGTGTGTGTGTGTGTGTGTGTGTGTGTGTGTGTGTGTGTGTGTGTGTGTGTGTGTGTGTGAATATGTATGCGGAGGCTTTTGAATGTGGTGGCGCGTTGTGTTGTCGCGTGGAAGGCTTTTCAGCAGAGGCGTACCGAACTTCAAACTTTTTTTTGTTATTTTTTAGACCTTTTTTTAGGTACAATGGGGTTGTGTTTGGTTGCTTTAGTAAGTAGTGAAGGAATATAAAGCATACGAAACACACACACATACATACATACATAAACACACGAACGGTGTGGTCGGCGCTTTGAGCGTTGAGAGCCCGGTTCCGGCAATCCTCCGGCAAGGACATTCGTATCGGAAGTTGTAGTAGCAGTCAGGACACTTCCTGGAGAGGGTCGGTGGGTGCATCATACAGTAGAAGGTGTGTGTGTATGTTTGTTTGTGTGTATGTGACCATCCATATCCAGTTTTTCCCATTGGCGTGAGGAAACGAATCGCGGGGTCCGAACGAATCTTTCTGAGAGCGAACACTCGCGTTTTGCCTCCCTGTGTGGGTGGGTGGGCGACTTGTAAGCGGTAGCGAAAGCGCTTCCCTAGAGAGAGAGAGAAAGAGAGAGCGAGCGAGAGAGCGAGCGAGAGAGAGAAAGGGAAAGAGAGCGAGATGGAGAGAGAATGAGTGATCCTTTATAATGGATCGCGCCGGCATTGCCGGCGATTATTTGCCGTCCGAGCGCCATCCAATCGAGACACTGCCGGCGACGACCCCCCCTCCCCCCTCCTGCCACACCACCAGCAGGCCTCCGGGTTGTCCTTGCCAAACCCACAAAAACAAGGCGGCTCGAAACCGGCAATTTAATTTCCGACTCCGGGAGGCAGCGCTGCTGGACAAGTGATCTAAGAAGCGACAAAATAAGTGTTTTGTGTTTTGTGTTGATCCACTCAAGTGACGTTGCGTGCATGTCTGTGGGTGTGGGTGTGCTGAATTCGAAACGAAAGTGAAAATCTTGTGCACAACTGTGTTTGCTGGACACATCGTCCCTCCTTCCTGAGGCGAGGCTGAGCTTCTTTCTTTTTTTTTACGGACAATCAACCCTCACAATTCCTACGATAAAACACGCCTTGCTTTGCCGGGGCTTTGGGCGTAAATGGGAAAAGCCAAAGGCCAACGCCACAAGATTCTTCTCAAAGCGGTCTGCTGCGACTGTGCGTGTGTGTGTGTGTGTGTGTGTGTGTGTGTGTGTGCATTTCCTTGAGAGCCTAAAATTAGACGGCCCAAGTAGCTCGGCGCGGCGCGCCTCGTGCGTCTGGTGAGTTTGGAGGTTGCAGGAATTTTGGAGAAGAAGCCCGCATTTTACTGTTTTCGTAATTAAATTTGTAAAAAAAACACCCCGTGTTAATTGGTTTGTTTGGTGTGCGATCGGGTGACGTCTCTATTGTGTCGTCTTCCCCCCCCCCCCCCCCCCCTCCAACAACACCACCACCCCCATGTGGTTCAAATTGTACTGCACGCATGATAAGGATCAGGCACTGGAGAAAGGGGCCGTGATCGGAATATTTGGTCTGTTCGTTACCGTTCGAGCAGTTGCTTTCAAATTAAACGGCGATCGATTAGCGATTGACCATGTCGACCTAGAGAGAGAGAGAGAGTGGTGCTGTTAATTAAAGGGAGCCGCTGTAAAAGGCAGAGATGTACGTGTGCTGTTAAGGGGCCGCGTACACACCTGTTGCCTTCTACAAAAAAATAAAAAAAATCCCGGACGTACGCGACGAACCTGCCGGGAAGGGTGTCGAATCGGATCAGATTTGTTGGAGATGATGCTCTGGTGTGATTGGCGATTAGTGGCATCCGCTCCTGCAAGCATCTCCTAAAATGGTTGAAGTTGAAGAGGAAGAATTTGAGGCATCAATTTTCTCTGAAGAATTCTTCAGAAATTCCGGAACTTTCTCTCATTATCCAAATATAATTCGGATCGGTTTGTTTCTTTTTCTTTCTTCTTCTCAAGCTCTCAAGCATCTCAACACACACTCCACGCTCGGAAAGGGAGGACATTTAGATGCCGCCTTGTGGGGTTTTTTTTTTGGAGAATGTCTTTGGAAGGCAATTGATCTAACACAGTTGCGTTGAAAGTGCTTGGCTCTTTTCCGGCAAGACTACTCCAAGACCTACTCCCACTGCTCTGCTCGAATCGAATATTGATCATAGTATAGGCAAAAAACCAACAAAAAAAGAAACAAGCTCTTCCCAAGCAAAGAAAAACTAAAAAAAAAACACTTTTTTCTTGTGTTGTGCAGCCGCTCAAACTAATCCTTCTCGACATTGCGTTTTTATTGTGTGTGCGCCTTCTTCTTCCTCTTCTTCTTTGTGGCTTCTCCACCATCCACAGCTCCTGCCACACCGGCAGGAGCTTATTTTTGGACGAGCTTGTTATTCGGCCGCGCGGCGACCGGAGCGCTTCGGTGAGTGGTGGGCCCCCTTTTTGGCGAATGAGTTCCAATCGCCTGTGTGCGTGTGTATGGGTGGGTGTCCTGTTTTGGGGCGTGCGAGAGAGGACCTGTTGCATTCAACTTGTTTACTATCGCGTGCGCCGTTCGTCGTCGCTTCTACCCCCCCCCTCTCCCGCCCCCCCTCCACCCTTCGTCCTGTTTTCGGAATGTGTGTCGGGCGATAAGTGGGTTTTGGTTAAGCAAAAGATTGACCTCTCTGTGTTTGTATGTGTGTGGTAGGAGGGAATCTGAGTGGAAAGAGCTAGACACTGTGTGGGTGTTTCTTGCGCGTGTCTGTGTGTGTGTGTGTATGCTTAGCGCGTTTGCCGGTTTTTTTTGTAGCAATAGCAGCAGCAACAACATCCTTTCG
The DNA here is from genome assembly GCF_943734735.2 of Anopheles gambiae. Classification (NCBI taxonomy): domain Eukaryota; kingdom Metazoa; phylum Arthropoda; class Insecta; order Diptera; family Culicidae; genus Anopheles; species Anopheles gambiae. Next base: position 6,865,729 of record NC_064600.1, on the reverse strand, counting down.
CCCGTCCGGTCGGTTGTGTTGTACTGTGCTTCTTGGAGGAAATTATAATCCCCCCTCCATCGGTCTAAATTCAGCTTTGGAACAGAGGGGGGGGGGGGGGGGGGGGAAAGGGTACTTACAGAGTTTTCCAGGGGCTCTCATAGTTGTGCGACACTTCCCTGACTCTTTCGCCCATTTTGAACAGGCTTCTTAGAAATTCCTATTAGATTTGTCCACCAAGGATGCTATAGAGTCCAATTCCCAATAAGTTAAGTTCATTTCAAGTAAGAAAGAGTCAATTAGGTGTCCCACAGCTGTGCGAAAACCCCTGGAAAACCCTGTATAGGGTATTTAAATAATTTATTCATTACTCAAACAAAATTCTTCCCCAAAAAAAAAAAAAAAACCAATATTCTTATTATATTCTCTCTCTTTTTTTCTTATTTGTAGATCAAACTTTATACCTCGCCCCTTCTTCCTTGCGTCCTTGCGGTGTTATGCGAGCCGGCCTACCGCCCCCTCCCCCGGTGGTGCACGAGCGGCGGCAAAAATGGTCCCACCAGTAGCGAGCAGCAGCAGCCGGTCGCCACGGACGTTTGACGCAGCTCGTATCACAGCCCGGGACCGGGCCGGCAGCAGCAGCAGCAGCAGTGTGGGCGGCGGTGTGGGCCGAAGCCTAGAACGATGCGCTGTGTGAGGCAGGCGGGAAGATGAAGCAAATGTAAAGAGTGTGTGTGTGTGTGTGAAAGTGAAAGTTACAAAATTATAACAAAACAAACGACAAAAGCTACTATCAAAAAATAGTTTTGCGAAGAGAACATTTTTTTTGCAGCAGCAGCAGGGTGACGACGACCGTGAAGGCGGGGGCTTTTTCCCCCTCACCCACAATCAACCAAACGCTTGAAGAAGAAGAAGAATAAAATTAAAGAAAAAAAACGCCAACAAAAAGCCATCTTCAACTCAAACTGCCGAGTTGTGCCGTGGGAGGGGACATCATGCTGTCGGCGGTGGAAAACCTGGGCCCGTCCGGGCCGGGCCGTGTCCCACCGTACCCGCGGCACCATCCGCAAAACCACCACCAGCTGCCGCACCCGGGGCAGCAGCATCTGCCGTACCATCCGCTGCACTCGCTGCTGTCGCCGACCTCGCTCGGCCAGCTGCATCTGCCGCCGCTGCTGAGCGCCCAGACGCCGCTGCAGCCGCCGCCCCATCCCATGTCCTCGGTGGGCGGCGAGTTTGTGCGGCCCTACCCCAAGCAACGGTAATAACAGAATGAATCTCTCTGTCACACACACACAGCAAAAAAGCTGATCTTTTTTTCTAATTTTCTTTTTCACTTATTTTTGTAGGTACGACGACAACCGTGGCTTCAGCATACCGTCCGCGCTGACGGCCGAGCGGCGGCTCAAGTACGGCGATCCGCCACCGCCAGCACCGGCCGTGCCGAGTTCGTCCAGCGCCCCCGCCCACACCCAAGCTGGCCCGATCAATCTGGCGGTGAGTAGTGGTGGTGGCGGTGGCAACACCAGCAACACCAGCGGAAGTGGAGGTAGTGGCAGCGGCGGAAGCGTAGACGAATTTGTCGGTGGTGGCGGGGGCTTCCCCCCCTACCTGCCACACTATCAGCCGTCCAATGCGCAGGAAGCGGGCAATGGTTCCCGGTTTTCGCCCGGCGCAAATGCTCCACCGGCCGTCGCTGCCTACCAGCAGAAGTATCAACAGGAACAGCAACAGCAACAAAAATACCAACAGGAACAACAACAACAACAGCAGCAGCAGCAAATGCTACAATTTCTTGGAGCTCAGCAACAACAACAGCAGCAGCAACAGCAGCAGCAACAACAACAGCAACAACAGCAGCAGCAACAACAGCAACAGCAAGCGAACGGAAACCGGATGCTTTGCTTTCCCGGCATGCCGTCACTAGACGTGTTTGTCGGCTATCCGGGCCTCAACTACGAGATGTATCCGTACAGGTACGCTAGTAGTGTGTTTGCATGTGTGGAATTGAAATTATTAATTTGGAGCCTTTAAGAAGTTACGTCCCCGGACACTAACTGATGGAGCATGCCTTTAAATTAAGATACAAAGGAAATTGTTTGATCGTGGATCATACACGTACCACCAGTGCTGCAAAATAGCATGAGCATCACGAGATATTCACCAACGAAAACATTGAATATATCCGCGGTAGCTTGATGCTCATTGCTGATACTCAATGAAAGTGCGTCATGACATGCCGAATGCGACGTGCGACTGCTTGAGTCAAACCCGATACTCTGACTGACAAGCTGAGCTTAATGCCGCCGCAAGCATAATCATGACTGTGTCACCAACACTCATGATTGAAACGAAGCTCAAATCAGCTGACGTACACAACTGAGGTGATCAGAGGTGAGACTCGAACAGTTGGTGGACCAATCACATGCTTGGTGACATTTTGTTTAACACCCATCTCTTGATCACTCACTTGGTCATGACATTTTCTGTCGGTGATAATCACGACCTTTTTGGAATATGCTTGGCGTGTGATCCCAAGCAACAAAATGAGCATTATTTTCTCGCTCTATCTGCTTAGATTGTATGTCGGGGCAAACAGAGCGAGAAAACATGCTGATTTTGTTTCATGGAACCACTCGCACGCACCGCATACCTCCCATGACTATCGTGATGATCACCTGCATAAAATGTCATGAGCAAATGACTGACCAAGAGTTGGTTGCACACAGTGTCACCAAGTATGTGATGGTCGCACCAACTGTTTGAGTCTCACCTCTGATCATCACTCGCTCGTTGAGCTCGTGACGCTGACATGATTTTGGTTCAGCTGGAATTTGTCATGACTTTGTCAGTGACATTTTTGCAGAACTGATCATAGGAAAAAAAAAGTCATGACATAGTGACTGGCCAAGCGTTTGGTGCTAAAATGTCACCAAGTGTGTATTGGTCACATCAATTGTTTGAGCATCACCTCTGATTATCACAATTGAGTATGTGACGCTGACATGGATTTTGTTTCAGTCAGATTTTTTATGACATTGACAGTGACATTTTGCTGCACTAGCAGGACTTGAAGACTGACGGGTATGAGGGTAAGCTGTCCGTCATTTAACAAGTGAACTAAAAAAAAAAAACAAAAAGACTAGCGAAATAGTAGGAATGAAAAGTAAAAACAAGATAAAAATAGAAAACAAGGGAAAGTAAAGGCAAATTAGTAAACGTTAGATCGATTGCCAAGGAAAAGAAGACCGGAAAAGAAGGGGCAAGGACAATTGAAAAGTCATAAAAAAACATGATAAAATAACGGTTGTGGATGTGTGTTAGACTGAAGTGCAACGGCTTGCCATTGTTTTCTAATTCTATTTCGCCTCCTTTCTTCTCTCCTCATTCCAGCCGCGTTCATGGACGGTCCAACTATTTACCAAACCAGCGACCGCTGGAACCGCGCTACACGTCCGCCGGTACCGCTGCCTCCTTTTTGCCACCTCCCCGTCCAACGCCTCCGTCGGCGGATGCTGGTGCGGCGAGTACTGCGCCGGCCGCCGGAAGCCGCCTACCGAAACCGGCCGCCGCACCGATCGGCATCAAACCGAACCGATGGCTGATGCCATCGACGGCACCGTCGCCACCGGCCGCGCCGGCCACCATCAGCTCGTCGCAGCATGCCGCCGCCGTAGCAGCAGCAGCAAGTGCCGCACCGCTCAGCGCGGGTGTCGATTCGCTTGTCGCTTCGTATCGGGCGCTCAGTTCGGCCCACCTGCCGCATGGCATGGGTGGCTACCACCAGCATCGGCTTTGGGCCGAATCGCTGTCAGCGCAGCAAACCTACCTGACTGATCTGCCACCACCGCCACCACCACCACCACCGATCGGTGAGGAGGGGAAGGGACTGCCCAGCCGGCTGTACCATCCGGCACTGCTCGCGCACGACGCGCAGATGACGCATATCGCTGCCTCGCTGCAGGACTCGTTCATGGCTTCCCGGCAGCAGCAGCAGCAGCAGCAACAGCAGCAGCAGCGCCATCGCGCCAAGTGTGCCAACGGTGTACCGTCCAGCACTGCCACTGCCAGCAGCAACACTAGCAGCAGCCACCAGCCGACGGTCAGTGGTAGTGGACCGGCGCGGCCCGAATTTAAGGTGCCGATCGGGGCGGAGAAACAGCCGCCGCCGCCGCCCCGTGCAGGAGGAGGACTGGTGCGAGTCGAGCCGCAGCTAGCGATCGGTCCCGGACCGTCCTACACCCTTGGGCCGGGGGGAGATGGGCTGAGCCGTGGCAGCAGTCAACGCGGCCACTACGAAGCCAAGGCACACGACATGCCGGAAGATGCAGCCGCCCAGCAGCAGTAAGTAGCAAAAGGGATGTTGGTGTGGGGTCTCGCGCTAAGCGATAAGAACAGTTGAACTAAAAGCGATTGCATCATTTTAAATTTGTTGCATTTGAAGCGAATGAGCCAACGAATGATTACATTTTAAAGGTCTGAAAACAGTCGTTGCCGCACGATTTTGTCTCTAGCTCTACGATTTGTTTCATTTTTGACAGTGTATGTCACGTTTTTGCCTCAAAGTCATCAATTTTAGACAGCTTGTTATCCAGTTTTGTTTGTTTCTAATAAGAGAACTCTCTCTTGCCTTTGGTAGCGGTCTAAGATAACATCGGTGATGAAGTGGGTGTTCGGAGGAAAATTACCAGGTTTTAATTACATTCCTCATACATACTTATGTAACAATAGCAAACATTTGGCTAAACAAATAGTTATTGAGGTTTTTGTGTTTTTAAAAATAGTTAAAATTGTATTTCTGTAAAACCTCCCTAAAGTATGTTATTTGTATATTTATACGATTTTTAAATGCATTAGATTGTATAAAAAAGCCTATTTTTCGAAATGTCTTTATAGTTCTGGTGCGACCTTAAATTTTTTTTCTTAGTCACGTAATAATGATCTTAGAATTAAAAAAAAAATTAAGACGTGAAATAGTATTTTGCAGTATTCATACATGCTCTGTTTTATCTATCTCTTCCGAATTTTCGGCAAATCGTGAAAAAAAAAGTCTTGCCATATCGTTACGGTAGGCGGTGTAGTTAGGATAAGTGTTGGGTTTCATGAATCTTTCGATGAGATTCCGTCATATGAATTAGCAGTGATGAGTGAATCGAATCTAGAATCGACTCTTCAAAGATTCATGAATCTCTAAACATTCACGAATCCTCAAGAATTCATGAATCATACGATAAAAGATAAATAAGTAAATCTTCAGAGATTCACAAACCTAAAATATTTATAAATCCATTAAAATTTATATATATCCAGAGAGTCATGAATCTTTGGAAAAGTGTGATTTTCAAAATATTGTATTTGCACGATTCCACCTAACAACATAGCCATCGTGGATTCAAGCCTCGCATGGACCGTCTCCGCGTAGCTTTCCAAAGTATCTCGAAATCCTGTATAGGCTGGCATGACAACGTAAGTTATTACACCAAAAAGAAGCATAATGAGAAGCTAAGGCTCTATGAATCATTAGAGATTTACTAGTCCCTTGAGAGTCGTGAATCTTTCGAGTTTTATGAATCTTTCGAGATTCATGAGTCTTTCGAAATTCTTGAATCTCTTGAGATTCATACAGATTTGGAGATTCTTTAGTCTTTGGAGATTCATGAGTCTTTGGAGATTCATGAATCTTTCGAGATTCATGAATCTTTCCAAATTCTTGAATCTTTAAGATCGAGATTCAGATTCATTGAATCATTTCAAAGATTCATTCAGATTCATGAATCTGAATCATATTTATCCAACAATTTCAATAGATTCGCATTTCTCAAAAGATTCACGATTCTCTATGGATTCATGAATCTCAAAGGGAGTACAACTTCAAAGATTCAAAGAACTTGGGCTTCTCATTATTCTTCTTCTTGGCGTAACATCCTACGTGGTCATGCCAGTCTATACAAGCTTTCGAGACTTCTTGGCAAGTTCCACGCAGCCGGATAGTTTGTTTTGCTACGGGAAGATGGTCCATACGAATCTTTGAATGAATCGCTTGAACCCATGACGGGCATGTTTTTAGGTTCATACCTCTCTAAAGATTCATAACTCCTGGAGATATATACAACTTTAATGAATTTATGAATATTTTAGGTTTGTGAATCTCTGAAAATTTGTTTATTTTTTGAGATTCATGAATCTTTAAAGAGTCGATTCGAGATCCGATTCAACACTAGTTAGGATAGACTATAGGTAAATATGAAATGCGTTTTGATGCGACCTCACACTCTAGCTTGTTCTGATCTGCTGTGAGCAACGTTTCCCCTGGTGAAGCAGCACGCAGAGAAGCGGAAAGCTGTTCTGATTTCCCAAACAATTCGTTCTTGCTTTCGGTTGCTCTCCCCAAACTCCTTGCAGTACGCACACACACACACACACACACATAGTAACGTTTGCGTTTTATTCCTTTTTTCTCCACAGCATACTGCACACGACGGTGGTGAGGCCAAAAATGTTCCTGCGCGGCTCGATGATTTCGTTCCAGAACGGGGTGAAGAAACCGGTGGAGGAGGTGCGGCTGGAGGACTTTCTGCGCACCGCCGCCATCTCGCCGGACGTGCGGCTGACCGAGGCGCAGACGCGCCGCATCACGCCCCGCTACAGCAGCGGCGGTGTCGACGGTGGCCCGGGCGAGCCGTGCAAAAAGATTCTCGTCCGCTTCACCTACGACCAGCAGCAGCGTTACGTACGTTTGCGTTTTGTGTGGGTCCAATTTTTGAAATCACGTTTTAACGTTCTTCTCTCTCACTCTCTTTTCGTCCCGACAGAGTGCGCTCGAGACGACGATCGACTATCCGTTCTTCGTCACTACGAAGGGCTGGGCATCGTACAGCCCGGACCGGACGTTCGCCAACTACGGGCTGGAGTGTGCCCGGATCGAGCTCGGGGACGTGTTTATCGTGCTCGTGCCGCGCCACCAGTCCGGCGAGCGCCAGCTGCTACTCGAAGAGGAAGAGGAGGAGGAGCAGCGGGAGGAGGTGCAGAAGGAGCAGGAGGACGAGATGGTGGTGGAGGAGCAGGACGATGGACCCGAGCGGCTGGTCAACATGTTTTCGCTCAAAGCGGCAGAGCAGCAGCAGCAGCAGCAGCAGCAGCAGCAGCAAAGTGCGGGCCAGCACCATCACCCTTACCACCAGCACCACTTCCATCGGCACCACCGGCAGCAGGAAGAGACGATCACCACCAGCAGCAACAGCAGCAGCCCGCCGATTCTGATCGACGACGAGCCGTGCCGGGACTGGCTGACGGCTGGCGTAGGCTCAGCGCCGCCACAGCCCGTCGGGTACGCCGCCGGTGGCAGCAAGCGCCGCCCGGACAGCCAGCGCCGTGGCTCGGCCAAGCGCAAGCTGGCGGAGCAGCACGGGCCGCCGGGCAGCAGCGCTGGCGGTGGTGACAGTCACCACCACCCCACCGATCGGAAGCGTCGCACCGCCAGCAGCGACTCGATGGAGTAGCCTTCCCAGCGCGCAGTGTAATATTAAGCAGTAGGGCGGCCTTAGCGTGCTGAAATGCTGCGCCGAACAAGCGGGAAAACAAGAGCTAGATTTAACAGCAACAATTGTTAAGAAAAATGGGAGGGGGAAACAAAGGGAAAACTTTTTAAAAGTACCGCACTAATCGATTTGCAAGTGGCAGCGCAGCAACAACAGAGCACACACACAGAGAGAGCGTGCGTGATTTGCTCGGTTTTACAGGTGTTTGTAGAGGAAGCTAAGCTGGGAAGGAAATCCATCCACGCGGGGCAGCATACTGCTTTGGGGTGTGGTGGTGTTGTATATTAGTTTGTTTTTTTTTTTTGCTGCTGCCCCATAGGGTATTTTGTAAGAGGCATTAACCGAGAATGACTGCCATTTAGTGATTTTCTTTAAACGTTTTCATTTGTTAATCTAATCCCTTTTTGGCGGGAGAATGAAAGGTCCAACAAAGAGGAGGAGAGCAAGGAGCACCAATTCGCTAGCCAAACAAGAAAGGAGGAGGAAGAGTAGGAACGGGGGGATGGTCTCCGAAAAGACTGATTTAACCACACGCACACACGGCTGCGGTGGTGTAGAGGTTTCTCGCGCACGGTTTCACGAACAACGCGTTCAAGCGCAAACAACGCACATACACACACGCGCGCGCGCGCAGGAAAACAACATGCTGCAGCATCTCCGGCACTTTTGCTGCTGGAAAGCAGCAACATTTTTGAATCTCTTGGCTGCGCACCGCGCAACCCGCTAGGAGCGAGCGACTCAAACAAAACAAAACAAAATATTCAATTGGTATTGCGCCGAGGAGAAGGGAGGAGACGCGCGCGTACCTGTGATATGCTTACCGGGCCCCTCTTGCGCCTCCACACGTATAGCTATACATATATGTACGTCTATGTATGTCGGTTTCCCGTCCACTTAGCAGCTAGTGCGCGCGTTGTTTGAAGCTTATCGAAAACGAAAAAAAAAAGAAAACAGGAAAACCAAACACTCCTCCATATGATATAGGCCACAGAACACACACACACACACACACACTCGTTGTTTACACTTTTCTGTCACATTTTGCATTACTTTTCTTTTTTTTTAATTAACCCATTTTTTTAATTTTTTCAGTCTTTTTGTTATTGTTTTGCTAGAAAAAGATATGATGAATTTTGCATTGGAGAAGATTGAATTACTAACCATGAATTGGCATTTACATAATATTGCTTCCTTTCTTCTTCTTCTTTTTTTGCTCATAATAAATTGCGTAGTTGCTATTCTGCAGATGCGCGGCTTGCTGTGTGTGTGTGTGTATGTGTGAGGTGGTGCAGTGAAGTCGTGTTAGTTAGAAAGAAGAAGAAGAAGACGAAAAACACAGTCAGTGGTTCAGCACTAGGTTCCTTTTCGCTCGTTTGATTCTCATTATTCTATATCATAATAAAGAGAAAGAGAAAGAGAAAGAGAAAGAGAAAGAGAAAGAGAAAGAGAAAGAGAAAGAGAAAGAGAAAGAGAAAGAGAAAGAGAAAGAGAAAGAGAAAGAGAAAGAGAAAGAGAAAGAGGAAGAGAAAGAGGAAGAGAAAGAGAAAGAGAAAGAGAATGAGAAAGAGAAAGAGAAAGAGAAAGAGAAAGAGAAAGAGAAAGAGAAAGAGAAAGAGAAAGAGAAAGAGAAAGAGAAAGAGAAAGAGAAAGAGAAAGAGAAAGAGAAAGAGAAAGAGAAAGAGAAAGAGAAAGAGAAAGAGAAAGAGAAAGAGAAAGAGAAAGAGAAAGAGAAAGAGAAAGAGAAAGAGAAAGAGAAAGAGAAAGAGAAAGAGAAAGAGAAAGAGAAAGAGAAAGAGAAAGATAAAGAGTAGGCAAGGAAAAGGATTAAGTAGGCATTTCGGCATTTTTGGCACTGTAAGTTACTCTCTGTCCATAAGCAACAGATGTGTAAGTGTGTGTGTATCTGTGTGTGAGTGTTAAGCAGCTGTATGCACCGGTGAATATGATGGAAGAACTCAAAAGGATGAAGTAAAAGAATACATACATATATTTAGTAAGGCATTTGTATTGGTTTTAAGCAAAAAGGGACAGCAAATGGGAAGAGAGAGAGAAAGAGAGAGAGAGAGAGAGAGAGAGAGAGAGAGAGAGAGAGAGAGAGTTGAAACAAGAAAAAGCGGTAGCTGATTGTGTGTGTGTCTATGTTAAAAGGAAATGAGATGAAAAAAAACAACCACACAGAGACACAAACACACGCACACATTCACACTGACATACAAGTCGTCGAAATCAGGGACTAAAACTAAAGATAGACGAATATACGCCTAGGATTGTGTTGTTCGTTTTTGTATAGATGTAGATGTACTTCTCGTCGCGCGCGCTTGTTTGTGTGTGTGAGTGTGTGTGTGTATATAAACGGAGGCTTAACGGCAGAGGTTTCATTGATTGATAGAACAGAAGATGCAACAAACAAACAAACAGATATTTTACGCACACTAGGCTCACTCTTACGGTTGATTTTCTTGCGAGAAAACAAACAAAACACAGCACACAGGGGAAAAAGGGAAGAAACAACATTTTAATCCTCTCTATATATATGTACCATACAACGAAAGAAGAAAAAGAAGAAGAAGAAGAAGGGAAGAAGAAGGAAGGAATGTTGCATGTATGTGTATGTGTGTGTGTGGGGAGGCCTGGTAGGGTGTCTTCAAAATGGTGTGAATGTGTAAGCTTTAATTCCCCCCCCCCTCCCCCCGCGAGCTTTCCGGGTGTGTTTGTGTGTGTTCGTCCAAGTAGCTAGGATTACACACTAGTGTGAGATTATTTTTTCAACCAAAAGCACTTGTGTGTGTGTGTGTGTTTCAGAGAGGAAAAAGAGAAGGAAAAGCCCGTAAACGGAAACCGTGTACATAGAGAGTGATATAGACATGTTGCAGCACACACAAACACACACACCCCCACGAGGGATGGGCCGAAAGGGGACATGCAAAAACTGATCAGGGCAGGTGCTGTCCCTCAGCCGAGATATATCGACAGAGCGCCGACATTGGTTCAGAGCCCGCGAAAGCCATACTTCCAGTCCATACTTAGCCGCGTGCGCGCGCGCGCGTGCGCCTTCTTCGGTTGTGCATTATTCGCTGTGCCGTGAAAAACAAACAAACAAAACAAATAAATCTAGCTACAACTAAATGTTATGGAAACAGAGATACAATAAAAAGAAAACAGTACACAAAATAAAATGAAACATACGCTACTACTTTTTTCGTTGCCCTGTGGAAAGGGAGAGTTCGTCGTCTGCTCTTGTTGGCCTGTGTCGTACCGGTCGGATGATTGCTGTGTCCTTCGCTTCGATGTTGAGCTTTGAAATTTTCACTTTTTACAGGGTTTCAAATCAATGTTATATATTATATTATATTATATTAGTATCCATCACAAACTTCACATCACAATTCGATTAAAAAATGGCTAGTAACGTTTAAATAAATAAAAAATGGTAAACAATTGTAAAACCCCTCAGTCCCGAATGGCCGACGACCCGCAGCGACAAGAAGCTCCAAATAATGGTGAAAATGAAGACCGAAGGTAAAGTCGCTACATCGCGTTCGGGTTGGCCCAGAGGTCGATGCAACCTGCCAAACAGTGAATACCTTTCAAATGATATTGATGGAAGAGAAATTATTTGTTCTGCTTAGTTTAAGGCTACTAGCTGGCCAGCTCATTTGGTCAGGTTACAAGGCTGCGCAAATAAATGCCAAAGATCTCTTTTACTCTTAAAAGTACGCCGAAATTAATGGCCTCTTAACCCAATTAAAATGAAATACTTATAACGACCTCTTACGAGATCTGAAACCAAAACCAAACCCATACTGGTCCTGACACTTAAGCATTACATATTCTGACTCAAGCACTGCACATCCTGGATCCTGGATCTGATATCGAACCTATACCGGTAATAGAACCGATACTGAATCCATACCAGTTCAGGAATCAATATCACTCATATCGGTTCAAAAACTGATTATGAACCAATATCTGCTCTGGAACCTATCATTAACCCATACAAATCCTGGAACCTATCATGAGTCCGTACCGGTTCTGGAACTAATAATGAACCCATACCGATCATGAATCTTTACCGGTCCTGGAACCTATCATGATCTCTTTCCGGTCCTGGAACCAATCATGAATCGATATTAGTCCTGGAACTGAAAGTAAACCCATAAAGGACCTGGAACTGAATACCGGTCCAGGAACCAATCATGAACCCATACAGGTCCTGGAACCTATCATGAACTCATACCGGTCCTGGAACTGATACTGAATCCATACCGGACTTGGAACTGATACTGAACCCATACCGGTTCTGGAGTCGATCATGAATCCATATCAGTCCAGGAACTGAAAGTAAACCCATAAAGGACCTGGAACTGATACTGAACCAATACCGGTCCTGGAACAAATCATGAACCTATACAGGTTCTGGAACCTATCATTAACTCATACAGGTCCTGGAACCATGCATGAACTCATACTGGGCCTGGCACCTATCATTAACCCATACAGGTCCTGGAACCTATCATGAACCTATACCGGTTCTGGAACTGATACTGAACCGATACCGGTCCTGGAACTACTCATGAATCCATTTCAGTCCTGGAACTGAAAGTAAACCCATAAAGGACCTGGAACTGATACTGAACCAATACCGGTCCTGGAACCAATCATGGACCCATACAGGTCCTGGAACCTATAATGAACTCATACAGGTCCTGGAACCTATCATGAACCCATACCGGTCCTGGAACTGATACCGAATCCTTACCGGACCTGGAACAGATACTGAATCGATACCGGTCCTGGAACTACTTATGAATCCATATCAGTCCAGAAACTGAAAGTAAACCCATAAAAGACCTGGAACTGATACTGAACCAATACCGATCCTGGAACCAATCATGAATCCATACTGATCCATACCCAGCTAACCGACTTGATGACAACCCCGGCTCCTAGGACTCATTACCGACGGAGGCTTCACGTCGTGTGAACTTCCCTGTGCTCAATTATCTCAAAGAAAAAGAGCTCGATTGTCGCAACGACAAGAACAAGAAACAAGAACAAGACGCTATTTTTTAATCATCGCATTTTAATTCAATTTTATTTAACCGCATTTCTTCCCGCAGCTGTACCCGTTGGGGTGCATGATGGTAAGAGGTACAAACCGAACGCTTTAATTTACACGTTTATTTTTGCTTTTTGCTTGAACCAATGCACCCCAAACACAATAAGACATCTAAAAACTCTGAAAGCAATGAAACAAGCGCACAGCGAAATTACAATAACAACACAATCACGTTTGCTTTTGCTACACGGGCTAAAAAAAGTATACAATAGAGATAGCAAAAAAAAAAAGATACAAACTTACAAATTAAAAAAAAATGGTTCCCTTTACACACGAAAACTGCGGAGAAAAATTAAAAACAAAAAAAAACTGGCCTATAAAAACTATCCTCCTTCTAAACACGCACACACACACACGGTTCTTACATTCTTTTTTTTTGTTTTCTTTTCTTCCACTACTATACCTTCTTGCTGTACACACACTGTAGCTATGGTTGTAAATTTACACGCTCACTGTAAAGCTTAAAACACTAAGAAATTGGAGAAAATGAAAAACTATTTTAAAAAAATAAACAAACACTCCATTCAACACAGCGAGTATTGCAACACTTTCTGTCTCTCTCAATCTCCCTCCTTCTCTCTCTCTCTTTCTCTCTGTCTGTTTAAACTTAAATCGCATTTGCTCGAGGAGCTTCCTTAACCACTACACCTTACACTCTATACACCTGACTCCTTCGACAGCATTTGTATGTGTGTGTGTGTGTGCGTTGATTGTGTCTAAATTTTTCAAGCACGTACACGCCCTCCACTCCCTCGCCCTTTGCTGACAACAAACAAAACCAAAACAGCGAAATCGCAACCAGGCGCCTCCATCGGTTGCGCCATTTTTGCTTACACCCACGGCGTCCAGCCCTCGTACAGCACGGCCAGATTGTTCGGATCCATCGCCTCGTCGATCATCCAGCCGACCTGGTCGGAGACGCCGCACCGCCGCCCCGGGTCCGGATCGCGCCCCTCCAGCTTCATGCGGATGCGCCGCCAGACGGAGACGGCGTACGCGTTGCGCTTCTGCTCCTTCTGCTCCTTCTGCTTCTGCTCCTCTGCAAAACGAAAGAGAGAAAAATAGATTAGTGTGTGAGAGTGTGTGTATGTGTGTTTTGTTTGCATTTGCAAAACACGTACTGCGATCGACCGGTGGCAGCGGCGGTTCGTGCGGTGCCAGTACGGACGAGGAAGCATCACCGCCCGCATCCGTGCCGCTCACGTCCTCCTGCTCCTCCTCCTCCTCCTGCTCCTCCTCATCCTCGACTGCGTCGTCCTTTTCGTGCTCCGCTTCCTCCTCCACCACCGCCACCAGCTCGCCACAGTCGTCCGGTGGCTGGTCGAACTGGAACAGCTGCCCGAACACGTCGTGCAGCCCGGCGAGCAGTTCGTCCACCATCGCGCCGGCCGCATCGGCGGCGGCCCGCCCATCGAGCCTCAGTAGCGCGTCGTGCAGCGCCTGCAGCAGCTCGAGAAAGCGCCGGTAGCGCTGGAGATAGTCGCGCAGCGCGACCGACCCGCCGATGCGCAGCTGGGTGCGCAGCAGCGCCCGGATGTCGCCGACGATGGCGTCGTGGGCGCGCACCAGCCCGAGCAGCCGGCTGGCGGCGGCGGGCAGGGCCGCCCGCACCGTGCGCTCGTCCTGCTCGAGGCGGGCGAGCTTGGTCAGCACCTGGTCGGTCAGCTCGTCGATCAGGGCGCGCACGTTGCTGATCCAGGTCGGGTCGATGACGCCCTCCGGGTCGAGCAGCTCGACCAGCGCCTCCTCGGTGGGCGACACGAACGAGGGCCCGCGCAGCGTGTACCCGGCGAGCGTCTTCTGCCACCGGTCAAGCTGGGCGGTTAGGTCGGCGGCGAGCCGACCGTGCAGGGGCTGGTGGTAGCGCAGGACGGCTTCGCCGTGCTGGTGCGCGATCGCAAGCGACTGGCGCCAGCGGGCGCATCGCTCGGCCCCGTGCCCGGTCCGCTGCTCGAACGCGACCGGCAGCTCGAGCGGGCAGAGGGGTGGATGGGCCGCCGACGCCCAGGCGAGCCGGTTGCGCAGCGCTTCCGTGGTGCGATTGAGCTGCCGCAGGGCCGTGTCTAGTGGGGGCAGCAGGGCCGTGAGTGTCTGTACCGCTTCGGAAAGGTTGCGCAGCCAGTCGGGATCGTTTGCAGGGGGTGGCTGATGGTCCGGGGGGTCGCGGTGGTGCTGCTGAAGAGCGCACAGTGGTAGTACTGCGAGTGGGGCACGGCCGGCCAGTCGCAGCCGAACGTACCGCTGGATGAAGCGCTTGACCGGGGCGGCACAGTCGGGCGGCTGCGGGCCGGCTGTCTGCCGGTGGTACGGTGGTACGTTGCGCAGCTCGTACATGCTTTGAAATTTGGCCACTTGCAGCAGGGTGGCAATCAGGGGGGCGAGCTGTTTCGTTGCCGCTTCCGGATGCTCGTAGTGCCACACCTAAAATGTAAATTAAAAGGTAATTAATTTTGTTTTTTATTTTGTCTTGCTTGGTTTCATACAGCGCCTACCATAACTATATGTACAATCGTTTTTTTGGGCGATTTGCGGAAAATCCGTAAGAGATAGGTAAAAAACAGTGACTCTGTATGAGTTGTGCAGAATAAAATTTCACATTTTTGAAGAAACAAATTTATGGTCGTACCATAATTTTGAAGACACTTCGACAAACAGGTTTTTTTGTGCTAACTAACGCATTTAAAAATCGATCAAAAATATAAATAATACATTCTAGAAAGGTTTTACAGAGTATGTTTTAACGATTTCTAGAACCGGACCTTTCTAGAATATTTATTTATTTATTTATTAGTTTATTACTACGGCCTTGCCTTATTGTCGGACTCTTTCCGACCTGGAACCTTTCTGTAATATGTTATTTATATTTTTGAACGATTTTTAAATGCGTTAGTTAGCACAAAAAACCTGTTTTTCGAAGTGTCTTTATAATTATAGTCAGTGTTGCAAAATGTCTTGCTAGCAAAAGCTTGATGCTCATTGCTGATACTCAATGAAAGTGTGTCATGACATGCCGAATGCGACGTGCGAGTGCTTGTGTCAAACGCGAAACTCTGACTGACAAGCTGAGCTTAATAACGCCGCAAGCATAATCATGACTTTTTTTCTGGCTATGAACAGTGTCATCAACACTCATGACTGAAACGAAGCTCAAAATCAGCTCACGTACACAACTGAGATGATCAGAGGTCGGTGGACCAATCCCATGCTTGGTGACATTTTGTTTAGCACTCAACTCTTGATCACTCACTTGATCACGACATTTTCTGTCGGTGACAATCACGACCTTCTTGGAATATGCTTGGCGTGTGATACCAAGTAACAAAATGAGCATTTTGTCTCGCTCTGTCTGCTAAGATTGTATGTCGGGGCAAACAGAGCGAGAAAATATGCTCATATTGTTTCTTGAAACCACTCATTAGCACCGCATACCTCCCATGAGGGAGTAATCCTTAGTGATAATCATCTAAAGAAAATGTCATGAGCAAGTGACTGACCAAGAGATGGTTGCACACAATGTCACCAAGTATGTGATGGTCGCACCAACTATTTGAGTCTCACCTCCGATCATCACAGCTCGTGACGCTGACATGATTTTGTTTCAGGCGGAATTTGTCATGTCATTTTGTAGAATTGATCATAGGAAAAAAAAGTCATGGCATAGTGACTGATCAAGCGATGGTCGCAAAAATGTCATGAAGCATATATTGGTCGCACTAATCCTTTTGAGTATCATCTCTGATTATCACATTTGAGTAGGTAACGCAGACATGGATTTGGATTGAGTCAGATTTTGGTATGACATTGACAGTGACATTTCGCAGCACTGGTTATAGTACGATCATAAAATTGTTTCTTCGTACTAAGTCGTGTAAAAAATGTTAAAAAATTGAAAAAATATACGACGATGTGAAATAGTATTCTGCACAACTGATACATTCACTGTTTTAACCTATCTCTTGTGGATTTTCCCCCAATCGCCAAAAAACAACTGTCCATATAGTTGTGGTAGGCGCTGTAGTGATCCAGCTCTTACACTTACACCGAGTAGCGCTGCCTGGTCGAGCAGCTCGACGCTACCACCGGTCGGCTTCACCGTGCCCGTCGTCCCGGGCCAGTCGGCGGTCGGCAGACCGTGCAGCAGCTCGTCGAACGGCAGCACGAGCGCCTCGGGCAGCTCGTCCACGATCAGCTCGGTCCAGCTGTTCGCCAGCATGCAGGCCATCCGGTGCGCCTCGCGCACTATCTTGTACCGCGTGCCGTCCCACTGCCCCTGCCGCAGACAGTGCTCGACGTTCAGCACCAGCTGCTCGAACTGCTCGTGCAGCTGCAGAACGCACGGGTCGTCCTCCATCTCGGACGCGGTGCCACTGTCTCCACCGTACAGCGGCAGCAGCTTGTCGTGGAACGCTCGCAGCTGCCCGTACTCGGTCGCCGTTTGCTGCAGCCCGGCCGGGCTGCTGCCGCACTCCTCCACCAGCCGGTCGAGCAGTCGGGTTAGGGCGGGCAGCTGCAGGGCGACGCCCCCATCGAGCAGAGCACGCTCCGCTTCCAGCAGGGTCCGATTGAGCTCGACAATGCGCTCGAACGACGGTCCGGGTGGTGGTGGATCGACCGGTTGCTTCTCTCCCTTTTCTCGCTCCGTCTTTTCGAGCAGTTGCTGGTGCTCGCGCACAATCTGTTGGGCGGTTTCGAGTGCTGCCGGCGGGTCGGCGCCCTCATCCGCCAACCGCCGATACCAGTCGGCGTACCGGTGCAGTGGGTGTGCCGCCGGTGGCACCTCCTCCTCCTCCTCCCCGTCACGGTACTGCTCGAGCAGCTGCAGGATGCGTTGCGCGATCGGTCCACCGCGCCGCTGCAGCTCGCTCAGCTCCACCCGGGCACAGGCGTACGCCTGGTAGTCCGCATCGTCCCGGGGCAGAAAGGCAACGAGCAGCTGCTCCGTCTCGTCTCCGTCCGGGGGCTCGAGCTGGGCGGCGGGCAGTTGGGCCAGCTCCTCGCGCAAGCCCTCCAGCTCGGGCGTACCGACCGCCCGGCGGACCCGCTCGTACTGGGCGAGCTGCTGCGCCAGCCGGTCCGCCTGCTGGGCCATCTGCGTCCGCTGCACCCCGTACACCTCCTGCAGCTGGGCGCGCATCTCGAGCCGCTGCGCCAGACTCGCCAGCGGATGGCTGCCGAACGCGGTGTCCAGGTAGCCGACCTCGCCGATCAGCTGCAGCATCTGCGAGTAGAGGCTGCGCAGCCGCTCCGACTCGGCCGTCTCGCGCCGCACCTCGCCCAGCTCGCGCACCAGCTTCTGCAGGCAGAGCAGGTGCTGCAGCAGCTCGTCCCGGTTCTGGTACCAGTCGGTGCGGCACTCGGCAAACCGGACCGCTAGTGTGTCGCGCGTCACCTCCCGGTCGAGCTGCTTCTTCGCCTGGCTGATGGAGCGCGTCGTGGCCACGCTGCCCGGTGCGTGCGAGGCGGCCGCCGCCGTCGAGACGGTAATGTCGGTGGCCGTCATCGGCAGGCCGCTGCCGATCTCTTCGCCCACCGCCCAGTCCACCAGCGGATCGTACACGAACGCTTCCAGCAGGGTGAGCAGCGTCTCGCGCCCCTTCTTCAGCGATTTCAGCACGTGCTCGCACGCCAGCCGGAATGTACCCTGGAGAAACGAAAAGGATTTGTGATTTTAGCTTTGATAGGTCGATTACAACGCTCCAAAAAATTAAAAAAACAATTTACTTCGATGCGAATGGTAAGCAATTGTCCATAAATTACGTACCACAATTTGCTTTCAGATTTAGAACCCATTATTGTTGATTGAGTTTGAAACACACTTTTTGCAAATGGAACATTTTTTTTAAATTTTTTTACGTAATTACTGTTACGTAATTTATTGACGGCACCTACTGTTTACGAACAAACTGTAAAATTTACAGTCCTTGCCGATTAATGTTGGCTCTAATTCAGTTAAAATAAATATTACGTTATTTTGACTTTTTTTTTTAATAAAATTGTATTTTATACTTTTCTTAGGCAAAAATCAGGCTTTAGTAACACGAAGCTGTACAAGTATCGTTAGTATTTTGTTATAAAAAGCTTTAAACGTTCACTCATCAGTTAAAGGTAGCGTCAAATGGCCCTCAACATAGTTATTTTTGAAGCAATGCGGCCCGCGAGCTGAAAAGTTTGGAGGCCCCTGCTCTAAGACATCAATTTTCGGCTGATTCTCCCTACAAGAGTCAAACATTGATAACTTACAGACAAAAATAGGTGCGTTAGAGTAGAAAATTGATGCTTTAAGGCTATGCTGCAGCAAAAATCCACAAAAATACTTAAAGTAATCATTTCGACGAATGACCCAGAAGAAAAAAATTATTTAATAATAAGACATACAAACTATTTAACTGCATATCAAACTGGATACGATTTCGAGCAGAAGATACTACTCGAAACCCTTGCAATGTTTAGCGGAAAAAGTGTATTTTTGTTGATAATTGTACTGAGTTTTATTCACACTTTCTGAACAGCTTGCGACGCCTTGTGTTATAATCTGACAAATCACAAACAAGGCATGAATGCATCAGCTAAGGTAAACAGTTCAGTAAGTATGCCCTTTTTTATCAGATTCTGTGACAAATCGTTGTAAGATATCTGTGTAGTGTCTTAAATAACCTTCGCGGCTAAAAAGGGACTCTGTTTGGAGTCACCCAGGCATATTCTAATCTTATAATCCAGTCTTCTCGACGTCGAGTTGAATTTTGTGTGTTCATTTGTATGGAAAAGTTCACTTTGGAGTTCATTTTCTCGGCTCGAATCGAATCGAGTTCAGAGCAGAATATGCCTAACCGTAAAACAGCAACCTAGCTTGATCCAGACAAGATTCGAACCTGAAACCGGACGATGCGATAAGGTGCTGCGTTGTACGGCTATACCACGGGACCGGCCGAATCACAACGAGTAAAATTGCAATATAAAGCAGTCTCCAAATCTTGCCATGAAGCTGTTCTGGTGTACGGTAGCGTGTTAAATAAATAGTTTAGTTTCTTCGTATTGCTTCTCTGAGAATATGCCTTACGACCAGTGAAACTGTCTGCATATTTTCTCCGATTGAATATTTTTGACAATTTTTTTTTTATCCACCAAAGCAACTTATCACGAACCACAGTGTCCTCTCCCGCGGTGTAGACACTTTTATTAAGCTTCCAACCCCATCCCGAAGGCAAATAGAAAGCTGAGGGAGAGACCCGCTTTTTTGCGAGGATCTCCGCCCCTTCTCCAATCGCGTCAGTTGGCGAAAGTTTATCTAGCCAACGCGGCCGCCCGAATCCTCAGTGGGGGAGCGCCGTGGTGGGCGAAGTGACTTATCTTGCCCAGTTTGTTATCGCTAAATCTAGTACCTTAATTGTCTCTTTACCGACAAACGCATCTCCCCCCCATCATACCCGCCACCTGCACTCAATCGATTATTCATTAGAGCAGCCACGGCGCATTTTACAGATCTGGGACATGGGGGGTACTACTACTACGGTACCAGGACAAAAAAAAACAAACGATGACGTGCTGGGTGGTGATACGCACACCTGAAACATTCGCACGGATCTTACCGACGACTCACAGCCCCGCGAGGTCCCGATAAACGATGAGTTGCATTTGTTATCGTTTTTTTTTTTAGCGAGTGAGCTATATATTACCAAAGACAGATTGACGAGGAGGCGGGGGCGGGTGGGAGTTGCCGCAAAAAGAAAATGAATCAACGATGGTTTTGGGTACGCATTCTAGGAGAGCGTGAGAAAACAAAAGAAGTTTGACAAATATCTCGCTTTTAAGCAAAAGACGCAATTAGATTGCATACCTTCGGGCGGTTATGCGTTCCCAAGGGAGAAGATGGTGTATTAACACACACTGTGCAAGAGGGTGTGACAGAATAAATCGTATGGAGTCGCCAGAAGCATTGGGGGCAAGGTACATATGGGGAAGGAAGAACAAACAGAAGAAACACGAGGCGGCACGAGTTTTCTCTTCGGTGGCCTTCGGTGGCAATGCTCTACCATGCGTGGGTCCCCTCTCTGTCACAACAAACCCTCCCATACCCCTTCTATCTATTCCTATTTCACCTTTTCTTTGCTTGCTTCTGGTGCCGGCCGGTTGTGTATCTTACAATTAACCTGATGATCCCTCACGCTCGGTATGCGTTTTTTTTGTTGTTGTTGCTTCTCTTTGCTGCCCTGTGTCCACACACAGGTCCATACGGGGTGTCCGAGATCTACTCTTGTAGGCTTGCATATAGTGACCGCTGAAGAGATATTGTTTTTGTTTGCTCAACTACAGCAACAGCAACCCAACAATACGTACACGCAAACACACAAATCGATACGACAGTGGGGCAAAAAAAAAAAGCGTGCGGCTTGTACGCACTCACAAGTACTCCTGGCGGGCGCTGCGAACGAAACGCACAAAGCCGCCGGTCATCACCTTTCTCAACGGAGTGGAGTGCAGACGAGGAACACCTGCGAAATAGTGACGAATTGAACCGGTTTTCGGCCGTGGTGCTTCAATTAGGCTCTGCGCGGGAAACGATGGCTGGCGGGTGCGGGGTGTGGCAGTTCTGCAGTTCAGTCCGGCGTACACCGTCACGGTAAATCTGACAGTTATCGGATCCCCGGCTGCTCCTCTGCCGACAGCTCCTCATCATTAGAGTACGCTCCAAACTCTTTTTGATGCGCGGTTTCGAGAATTTGAACGCTGCCAGAATCGAACGCTGTTTGATTCAATGGGTGCGTGTTTTTTTTTATGCTAGGGTCTCTCAACATCATCTTGGGAGCCTTCTCCAGGGTACGCGAAGAACTCCTCACACATTCAGGATATCATCGCATTGAGGTTGAATTGTCTGTAGGTCCTCTTCTTGGTTGAAAGTTGAAGGCGCCCAGTTTTGTCCCACACGAGCCTAAACACGAACACGCTGTTCGCCGCCCTCGTCCACCCATCAATGTACGGTACAGTGCCTCAACCGGGTGGAAGGGGCATCTGTCTGGGAGCGTGTTGGGCCGCGCTGCTTCACTGTTTACCGTACGACGTCACCATGCGCGCATATATATCTCGCGTATACACGCGTGGTCACCGTTTGGACAGTATGGAGAGCAGGATGGAAGGAGGGCGCGACAGCGACAACTCGTCAGCGCACTACAGCGCCGCGTGTTGGGTCGGATTTGCAAAAGGAAGCGCGCACCAGTAGCAGGCTGTCGGTAACGTACGACGGTTGCACGGTTGCTAGAGAGCGCGCTGCTCTTGCCGTTCTGTGGCTAGGCGGGCGTTTCGAGCAGTGTTTGTTGAAGTGTTCCCGGAAGCCGCGATGAGTTGAGGAGCACTCCACCATATATCATCACAGAGGCCGCATCCCCCCAAAAAAAAAGTGTTCTTGGTGTGTTTGTTCTGTTTTTGTTCGGTGTTCAGTGGAAGCTAGTTTTGTGCGTTCAGAGTGTTTTTTGGAGAATTTTGGGGAATTGTGTGCAAGACATCCGCTGTACAACAACCGCACAAAAAATGGAGTCTCCAGAAAGGTAGTGATTGGTTTTTTGTTGTTATTGTGTCAAAACTTCCTGGAGCAGTAGAGAATTCTGAAGTGTGAGTGAGATTTTCGGTGAACCGCGTCAGCTGCAATCACAAACAAACCCGCAAACAATCAAATTCCACCAAATACGCACAGTCGCAACGATGGCGACGACCGCTGATGCAGCGTCGTCGAGCAGCAGCAGCAGCAGCATCATCCCGTTCGTCGACCGGGTGAACGTGATCCACAAGGATCTGGTCATCTGGATCGCGATCGACGGCATCCTGATGGTGTGCATCTTTAGCGGCAACATCCTGACGATCATTGCCGTCTGGTACTACCGGCGGCTGCAGTGGCTCATCTCGAACCTGTTCGTGCTGTCGCTCGCCATCTCGGACATCTTCGTCGGGCTGACGCTGCCGTACCATCTCGCCTTCTACATGGGCGTCGATCTCGGGCGCCAGAAGCACCTCTGTCTGCTGCGCTTCTTCGTGCTGATCATTGCGTGCAGCGTGTCGATCTGGAATCTGATCGCGATCGCGGTGGATCGGTACATTGCGATCTGCTACCCGCTGCACTACACGCGGTAAGCCCGGTTTGGTGCTGGGTTTATTGGGTGTTTTTTGTTCGTGTTGTTTGGGGCATTTGCTCACAGTGCGCTCTTTTTTCCCGGCAGGTTGATGACCAAGCGTACCGCACTGACGATCCTTGGGTTCGGCTGGTGCCTGGCGATCTCGATCGCCACGATCCCGCTGATCTGGAACAAGTGGGAGACGGCCCAGGAGTGTGAGTTCGACGAGCTGCTGCATCCGTGGTATGTGGCCGGCGTCATCACGCCCATCTTTTCCGTCGTCTGGCTGTGCCTGTTCGTCGTCTACTGGCGCATCTGGCGGGAGGCGTCCAAGCACGCGAAGCAGCTGCGCGCTCACGGTGGCGCGTCGGAGCGTTCCTCCAGCGACTGGAAGTCGGTACAGGTGAGCTGCTGGCAGGGCCATCCAACGCGTTTGGCAACGTTGGTGATTAGTGTGATTAGATTCAGATTCATACATTTCAAAGATTCAGTAACATTCATGAATCTGAAACAGAGTTGCCCATCTCTAGTGATGATCTCAATTGAATGCCCTCCCCACAGGTGGTGCTACTCATCATGGGCTGCTTTACCTTCTGCTGGATACCGTACTTCGTGGTGGTGCTGACGCAAATCTTCGCGTTCGTCGAGGACAGCTCGCCGACGCTCTACAAGGCGGCGTTTTCGCTCGCGATGGCCAACTCCATGATGAATCCCATCATCTACGCCTGGAAGAATACGCACTTCCGGTACGCTTTCAAGCAGCTGCTGACCTGCCACAAACCGGTGGTTCCACCGGCGGTGGGCGCCAACGGTGCTGCCCCTTCGTTCGAGCTGCCGGCGGCCAAATCGTGCCCGGAGCACCACCTCACCACCGGCTGCTCGCACGATGCGGTCGGGCCGGCCGGCCCCGTCCCAGCTACGCTCACCGCCCACAGCAGCTTGGCGAGCGTGTCGACCATCGCGCCACCGGTACTACCGCCGCCGGTTGAGCCGGGACGCTACGAGTCGCTGGTGCTGCTGTCCCAGCAGCTCACCGACATTACGGCAAGCGCGACCATACGGGTATCGCTGAGCAGCGAGGAGCTGCCTGCAATGGCACAACTCTCCCCCGAGGCGCACGCGGCCACCGTCGTCCCGCCGGAGACGCGGGCAGCTTCACCCAAGCCCACGCACATCATTGCCGGTAACATCATCATCAACAACTTCAACCTGTACGATCAGGCGCGCATCGAGCGACTGCTGCGGTGCGAAATGACGGCGACGAGCGGTGGTGCGCCGAACGAAACGACGGAACCGACGGGCAACCATCAACCACCGGGAGCGGAGGTGCCGCCGACTCAAGTCCCACAAGAGGTGGTGATGAATGTGACCAAGCTTTAGTGGTGGTTTTGGTTATGTTTTTGGCGGATCCTTTCGTCGGACAGTAGTGCTCTCGCAACAGGCTCGTTAAGGTTTGAATTTCCACAGTAATGTAGTCTTTTTTGGGGGAAAAAAACGTACTGAATCGTACAGCAAACACAATTTGCTGGAAGCACCTTTCCTAACAGACCTAAGCTTAATAGAAATATAAGAATCGATTAAAAAACCATCTCGCTGACGCATTTTGCTGTCTTTTTTACACTGTGTAGATACTGGCCTGGTTGTAAACTAAAGGAACATCGGTACCTGTTCTTGACACACTTAGGAAGGCTCGAGTTTCAAGATTCTTCAACACAACCGTTCGCTTGGATAGATGATATGTGACTGGCTGTAGTATGCTACCAGGAACAGTTCGTTCTAGAAGTGTCAATGGATGCTTCATTTTACACATCTTCAACACAAAGGCTAGACAACGGATCTTTGGGAACATATGCCACTACGAGGAGGATGGCCACTTCGGCAATTTGAAGAGCACGAAGTACTCAATAGGATTAGAAGTACTTAACGCTACTAGTTCAAGTCTTAATCCCGGAGATCTTTCTGTCGTTGTTTTAACACTAAATTCTCTGTCGGTTGTTCTTCCTGTCCGGTATCCACTATATAACCTTAACAAAGATCCCATTTGCTATCCAAAATCCGTGATTTGTCAGATTCAGTTTCTGAGCTTCCATTTACTATCCCATTGTTGCTACAGACTCCAGTCTTGTGTCTCAATGAGGTCATATGCTATCACATTTGTAATCGCAGGAAGAATTTGAAGAGTAGGAAGTACTCAATAGGATTGGAAGTACTTAGCGGTGTTGTATTGTTTTTGTTTTGTGCTTAGGACTATCGACTAATGCAAGTCTTAATCCCGCAGATCTTTCTGTGGTCGTTTTAACACTAAATTCTCTGTCGGTTGTTCTTCCTGTCCGGTATCCGCTATATAACCTTAACAAAGATCCCATTTGCTATCCAAAATCCGTGTTTTGGCAGATTCAGTTGCTACAGTCTCCAGCCTTGTGTCTCAATGAAGTAATTTGATATCACATTTGTAATCGCAGGAAGAATTTGAAGAGCAGGAAGAACTAAATAAGATTTAAAGTGTCTGTGTTGTATTGCTTTTGTATTGTGCTTTGTAACATCTAATAGTTCATGTCATAATCCTGGGGAACTTTCTGTAGTTGTTTTAAAGCTAAATCAGCTGTTCTTCCTATTCTGTATCCACACTATATTCCCTTAACAAAGCTCCCATTTGTTATCCAAGATCCGTGATTTGTCTCCACTCAGTTTTGTCGGCTCCAGTAACTATCCCATTTTTACTACAGACCACAGAGTCTTGTGGCTCAGTGAGGTCGTGCTATCATTTGCAGTCCTAATACGTGGCATTTGTTTCTCGGCCTTACTAAGGACGCAGTATATTCCGGTCTCGGTATCTATTAGCGGCATCTAAAGTTGTCTGGTTCTGGTTTGGCCCTGGTAATGCTCAGGACAGCTGATCAGGTCATAATATTCAGCTTCGACTTTGAGCTTGATTTTGGACTAGGAGCTCCGTTGCTGGTCACAGTTTAACCCCTTCACAGTTTTACGACTTCGACAACTTATCACCCATGTTTGTTTCTGATTTCCAATTCCAATGATGCAACAAATGTGTAAAAATAACCTTTTTTTGTGGTTGAAATCTAACAAATGTCAATTTAGGCAACTTAAACAACAACAATTGAGCTGCTTTAAAGAGACAAAGGAGATAAGGAGGAGATGTACGTCGAGCATAGTCTAAGCAACCAATGGCAGATGATTCAAGTTACCATAGATGTTGTTTTAATGTAGTTCAGGTGGTTAATGGTGTTAATCTGGCTAAAAAAGTCTTCAAATCATATCAGGTTAAAAAATCATATCAATCCACCAGCAAGTTAGCACCTGCTTTAAATACACCTCCACTCATTCTTAACACTCTGGGCGCTGGCATTTTGCATTAGCTTTCTGCAGAGAACACAGTACAAGACAAGAGAGAGGTGAAAGCGTTTCATTGGCTTACGATCGCCCACTCTATTTCTGATCTTCAGAGACGATGCCGCTTCTGCAATATGCGCTCTCTCTTTCTTCCCTCTGCAATACGCTCTGCTGAGAGTTGCTGAGAGACCAATAACACCCAAAGAAAGTGAAAAAAGGATCCACACTGTTGTGTCTTTGGCTTGCTCTCAGGTACTTTATTAAAACACTAATATTACAGTACACATAATAAATAACACTGACAAGCACAATACACAATAAAATACTCGGCCGCGCGCCAGCCGTACCGTGCCCTGCCGGGAGCCCTGCTCGACCGGCTGCTCGCAACACTTGCTTGTCCGAGCGCACAACACACACTAAGCGGCCCGCGCTTAGTGTGCGTACGACAGTGTGCGTGACACACTGTCGTCCCCTGGACATTGACCAGTGGTAGCACAACTACCACGGCAAGTCCAGGGGTCGGCACGGCTGCCCACAACATATCCCCCTTTTACTTATCCGGAGGGGGTCGAACCGACACGCGCATATTCCATTGAGGGAATATCGGTGTGGTGACACCCTCCGGCCATAGACCCTTGTCCTGGGGCATTTTTGCGCAAATGCTGCTCCTAAGCTGCGACCCCGCTACCCGGCTACCGCAACGCTGCTACGACGTTGCAGGAAATCTCCCCGGCGGCGACCGTAATGTCCCGCTAGCCTCATCCGGCAGGAGAGCATTACCCAGCAACTCGTTCCGCACGCTGCTACGCTGCTGCTGGCGATCTCTCCGGCGGCGACCGGTTTGTCCCGCAAGCCTCATCCGGCTGAAGAGCATATCCCAGCAGCCCGTTATGGCATTCTGTAGCGGTGGTACAATTGCTGCAGCAAGGACGGCACACATTTCGCCCTTCACGTCGGGAACAACACGTCGGTGCTGCAACTGGGGACGGAATGCGACCACCCCCTCTCTCTGACGAATAAAAACGGCAGCAGCGGGGCGGCATGGGACCTCGCCCCCTCTCCGTTGACACTATTGCTGCATCGGGGCGGCATTGGACCTCGCCCTCCTCTCCGTCAAACACGACGGCTGCAGCGGGGCGACATGAAACCTCGCCCCTCTCCGTTTACACAACGGCTGCAGCGGGGCGGCATTGGACCTCGCCCCCTCTCCGTCGAACATAACGGCAGCAGCGGGGCGGCATGGAACCTCGCCCCCTCTCCGTCGACACAACGGCAGCAGCGGGGCGGCATGGGACCTCGCCCCCTCTCCGTTGAACGCAACAGCAGTAGCGGGGCGGCATGCGACATCGCCCCCTCTCACTGTTCTACGACGGCTGCAGCGGGGCGGCATGGAACCTCGCCCTCCTCTCTGTCAAACACAACGGCAGCAGCGGGGCGGCATGGGACCTCGCCCCCTCTCCGTTGACACTACTGCTGCAGCGGGGCGGCATGAAACCTCGCCCCCTCTCACTGGTCTACGACGGCTGCAGCGGGGCGGCATGGAACCTCGCCCTCCTCTCCGTCCAACACGACGGCTGCAGCGGGGCATGGCATCTCGCCCCCTCTCCGTCGAACACAGCGGCAGCAACTCAGTGACCTCTCGCGTCACCAATGATGGCCCGGCAGCTAGGCAGAAAGACAATTCGCCTCTTACACTGCCGGCGCTCCTTGGGCTGCAGCCCGACGACACCTAGCGTCGCCGCAGATGGCCCGGCAATCAGGCTTCGACCTTTCCATTGCCGGCGCTCCCTGGGCCTGCAGCCCGGCGAATCAAACATCGCCGAGTGTGTGTGTGTGCGGCTGTCCCTTCTGTCCCCATCGCGGGACGACAGCCGGGGCCACGGTCTTAACGGCGGCGGCGGCAGCGGTCCTTGTCGAACGGCGTCCCACTGTCGCGGGGACCCGTGCCATCGCGATGGCGCCGGCTCCAACCGACGCGCTCGATCGCGATGGTGACCGCGGGTTCTTCTAGGGATCCTCCTTACGCAAGAGGATCCCATCCTCGTCGCCACTGTTGTGTCTTTGGCTTGCTCTCAGGTACTTTATTAAAACACTAATATTACAGTACACATAATAAATAACACTGACAAGCACAATACACAATAAAATACTCGGCCGCGCGCCAGCCGTACCGTGCCCTGC
Source organism: Anopheles gambiae (assembly GCF_943734735.2). NCBI lineage: Eukaryota > Metazoa > Arthropoda > Insecta > Diptera > Culicidae > Anopheles > Anopheles gambiae. Next base: position 6,837,461 of record NC_064600.1, on the reverse strand, counting down.
CGGGAGCCCTGCTCGACCGGCTGCTCGCAACACTTGCTTGTCCGAGCGCACAACACACACTAAGCGGCCCGCGCTTAGTGTGCGTACGACAGTGTGCGTGACACACTGTCGTCCCCTGGACATTGACCAGTGGTAGCACAACTACCACGGCAAGTCCAGGGGTCGGCACGGCTGCCCACAACACACACAGCGCTCAGAGTGTTAAATCTGTACGGGCGTTATTCTCAACACTTAATTGGAATAGCCCCCATATACTGGAGGTTTGCACACTGATGTGCGGCACTCACTTTTCTGGTATCTTTCAACACTTGTATTTTTTGCTTTCAAACTTCAACCGTTTAGAAATTATTGGAGTTTGATGGTTTAGGACCTCTAAATGTTAGTGGAACTGTTCGAAACACAACGATAATTAGATATGTTTCCCATTTTAATTAAAAAAAAAAAAACACTTTAGATATCCATAAAGTGTCAATGAGACAGTTCTCAGAACTACTCGGAAATGTTATCAGCCACTCACCTCGATGCCGGTCATGCCGAGCGCCTCCTCCAGGTTGGGCGTCATGCGGAACGGCACCTTTTCCGGCACGCGCAGCGTTTTGCCCTTCTCGAAGCAGACGTTGTAGTCGATGTGCACGATCTCGCCCGTCGCCAGCTTGACCAGCACGTTGTCCAGGTGCCGGTCGCCCAGCCCAATGATGTACCCGATCACGCTCATCACCGCGAGCGACAGCGAGTAGCTGCGGATGACCTGCCGCCAGCTGGACGCGGTCGCACTGTGGCACCACAGCTCCTTCGCCAGCAGGTCGCGGGGCGTCTCCTGCTGCAGCTCGGCCAGCACCTGCTTCAGCACCGGCAGCGGCCACTCGCGCCGGCTCGCGTTCGCCTTCAGCCCGTGGCTCTGCAGCAGGGGCGTTAGTTTGCTGAAACACAACACAAATTTTTTTTTGAGAAAATTACTCTTTTTTGATAGTTCCAATCTCCGCCGGAGCTACTTACTTGTAGAACAGCTCCGATGGGCGCAGCGTCGCACTGCTCCCGGCACTCTTGCCCTCCTTCTTCTGCAGCGCTTCGCGCTGCTGCCACTTCTTGTAGAGCGAAAAGATGGGCACGGTATGGTCGACCCAGGTAATCAGCCCGGACCGCGGGCCGAGCGGTATGACCGAGTAGTGCTCCGCCCGGTAGTGCGTCACGTTGCCATTGCAGTCGATCGATTTCGTCATCATCAGGTTCGCGATCGACAGGAACTGCATGATGCGCTCGTCCAGGTGCAGATCCTCCAGCCCCTTGGACAGGTAGCCGAACCGGCGCCCGTCGTTCCCGCAGAAGGTGAGCTTTTTCGGGCGCGTCTTGGTCGGCAGTATCTGGATGTTGTTGTCGACGGTGCGGATCAGGATCGGCTGCCGGCTGCCGGCGAGCGTCGTGTCGATGCCGGGCATCGCGATCGCCGTGTTGGACAGGCGCAGCAGGTTCGGGCTGACGTCGGCCAGCCGCAGGAAGAAGGAGAAGCGCTTCTGGCTGCGCTGCTGCAGCTGGGCGTAGAGCGTGCGGAACCGGTTCCAGCCCTCGATCGGCCGGCTAAAGTCGGCCGGCTCGCGCAGCTTGGCGAGCATGTTGCGGATGTACCGGTGGTAGCGCTCCTGGAAGTGGCGCTCGTGATTGGTTTCGGCCGGGCGCGACGTGATGCCGTACAGCTGCTCCAGCACGAACAGGAGCGGCCGGAGCAGCAGGCGATGCTTTTCGGCGAGCAGGGCGCGCCGCTGGTCGGTCAGCTGGCCCGATGCGTAGAGGCGCCGGTACTCCGCCTCGAACGTCGGTATGCGCTTGGTGTAGTCGGCGTAGATCTGCTGCAGCGACACCACCCACAGCTCCTCCCACAGCAGCGAGATGCGGCGCAGCTCGTGCACGAGCGTCTGCACCTGCTTGACCGTGTCGGGGATTTCGCGCGACAGTATGTCGAGCAGCGCGTTGAAGCAAAAGCTCAGCCCGGCTCCACCGTCCTGCGCCGATTGTGCGCTCTCGCCCTCTCCTTCCAGCCGGTTGGACACTTCCTCGACGCCATCGCGCAGCACGTCCACCACGGCCAGCTGGCCCGGTTCCTCCTGCACCGAGCCGACCACCGCCGGGAAGATGATGAGGTGCGGGGCATCCTTCGCCACCCGGCACAGCAGCTCGGAGACGCGCCGCCGCACGTACGGCTCGTGGTGCGCCAGGCGGGAGAAGAGCTGCGGCGTGATGACGCGCCACGGTTCGCTCGGCGTCGTCGCCAGGCCCTCCTCGAGCACCTCCTTCAGCCCGAGCGCGTGCTTCACGATCAGGCGCAGCAGCCGCAGCGTGACGGTGACCGACCGGGCCCGCTCGCTGTCCACGCCCTCCTCCTCCACCGCCTCGTTCCGGCCGGACGAGAGCTGCAGGAAGCGGAAGTACGCTTCGGCCGCCGCCTCGTAGTGCCCGTACACCGCCCGATGGTTGCTGCGCCAGATGTCGATGATCGCGTGCAGCCGGTCGGGCGGCACATTCCGCTCCAGCCCCGGCATCGCCCGGTGCAGCGCGTCCAGCAGCCCGATCGACCCGATCGTAGCCGAGCTGTCCAGCTCCAGCTCGTCCGGTTCGTCGCCTTCGCCCCCGTCCGGCCCGGCCATCATCCGAGCCGGCTCGTGCTCGTTCAGTATCTCCACGATGCGCTCGCAGTCGGCAAGCGAAACGGCCGGCCCGGCCACTATACCCGCCACCTGGTCCACGCTGATACGCACAGGCGAACTCGAAGGCGAACCGTCCGCGGCGCTGTGCTCCACCAGCCGCTTGCCCCACCGGTACAGCCACGACCCGAGGGCGAACCAAGCTTTCGCGAGCGACGGACACCGGTCCACCGCGCCCTGCAGCAGCGTCCCGATCAGCCGGTCCGACGCCCGGAACATGTGGGCGTGGTCGGCGGCGAGCGGCTTTGCCCCGACCGCCGGCAGCAGCTGCCCGAGCCGCCGCACGCTCGCCAGCTCGTTCGCCGTCGGTTCGCCCGCCTCGCCCGCCATCCAGTCGCTGATGGTGAGCAGAAAGCGACCGACCCGCTCGGCTAGCCGCGGCTCCGACCCGCGCCGCTCCCGCAGCACCCCATCGATGGCGGCCGTCGCGCAGGCGGCAAAGTTGATCGCCTCCAGCCGCTTGCCCGGCTGGCAGTGCAGCCACTTGCAGTGCTCGTACACCGCCCGGGACAGGTTTTCGTCCCACACGGCCGCCCCAGCGCTGCGGGCGGTCAGCGCGGCCGCCACCTGCTCGAGCGTGAGCCGCTGCTGCTTGGGAGGTTCGTCGCCTGCCGCCCCAAGTCGCCCGATCAGGTTCGATTTGTGGTAGTACTTCTCGAGCTCCCGGCGGCACAGGGCGTAGTTTTTCTCCTTGCGCCCGATCGACACCATGTCGAGGCGCAGGTCGATGTTTTGCTGCTGCTCGCCCGCACCGGCATCGGCGAGCAGAAACTCGGACCACGCGAGCAGCCGCATCAGCGTGAGCGTGCCGTAAAACTTCTCCACATTGAGCGAGCCGAGCCCGCCGCTACCGTCCGCAGTGGCGGATGCGGTGGCACCGGCCGTTTCGCCGGCGGCCGCCGTTGCGTCCGGCGCCCGGATGCGCTGCGCGATCTTGTACAGGATGTGGTTGGTGATGGTCAGCTGGAACAGGTACTCGCGGCACCGGGTCAGCAGACACTCCTGCAGGTAGCACTGGATCAGCTCGGTGCTCGCGTCGATCATGCGCTGGCGCTGCTCGATCTGCTCCTGCAGTATAATCCCCGACAGGCTGTTCTCGACCGCGCAGATCGCCTTGTGGCAGGAGAAGTCGTTCGGGATGTTGGTGCCGACGTCCACCAGCTCCCACTGGCTGATGTCGATCACGCTCACGTCGTGCGTCTCCTCGTACCGGATGATCGACCGGATCTGGGCGGCCGTCACCGTAATCAGCGGGATGGTGGCCCGCGGCGACCCGCTGCTTTCCTCCGCCAGCAGAAACTCGTACAGCTGCCGATAGTCCCCGGTAAACAGCAGCGACAGGATCGTCTGGTCCACGATGAAATCGCGTATGTGCCGGTCCATCCCCGCACTGCCCGGATCGGCCAGTATGCTTCGGAACCCGCTCGCCGCCGTCTCCCGATGCCCGGACGCTTCCTCCGCCGCCATCCGGATCCACGAGTACTTGCGCCCGGTCAGCCGCTTGCTCCACACGTACACGCCGTACAGTGCGTCCGACTCCCAGTTGCGCACCAGCGCCCACACCAGCGACATCAGCATGTGCTCGAAGATCGGGTCGCCCGTCTTGCCCGCCGCGACCAGCTCGCGCAGCACCGCCTCCGAGTACCGTATCACCATCTCCGGCTCCATGCAGTGCAGCGCGACCAGATCGACCGCGGTGCGGATGCGCGTAAACCACTCCGCGCACGTCGACTGGTTGACGCGGAAGAAGGTGCGGGCGGGCTTCTCGGGCGCCGGCAGCGCGTACGCCGTGCCCTCCGCCGCGTTGTAGATCGACTTTTCCAGCGCCTCGAGAAAGCCGAGCAGGATGCGGGCGTGCCGCTGGTTCGCGATCGAGGTGCGTATGTCGCGCACCGGAAACCGGTCGGTCAGCGCCAGTATGCGGGCGCACTGCTTCACGATCGACTCGATGCGCAGGAACGTGCTCTGCGGTTTGCCGAACGGCGTGCGCAGCTTCTGGTTGACGCAGAGCTGGGCCGCCTCCCACTGGGCCCACGGGATGAGGCAGCGCAGATCGCGCAGCGCCATCTCGCCGTACCGGGACGGCTGGTTGAACGAGCGGGTGAGCAGCTCGTGCAGGTAGCCCCCCGCGTACTCCGATCCATCCCGGCTGAACGCGATCCGGTTGAACAGTGTGCGCAGATCGGCCATGCGCAGCGTGGCAGAATGCTGCAGCGCATAGCCGCCCTGGTGATAAAGCCCGTTCTTCAGCTCCCCGATCTGCTCCCAGCGGCGCCGGTTCACCCCGGTAAACTCGTTCACCTGGCGCAGCGAGTGCCGCAGCGGCAGCTTCGAAAAGATGACCGTGTAGCGCGTCCGCAAGCTGCCGTACACCGAGCAGAGGTGGACGCAGCACGCCTCCGCAATCGCCTGGTACGCCGACGGGTGCAGGCTCGCGAACCGGCACGCCGCATCCAGACAGTCCGCACAGCGCAACCCAATCGTTTCACTTTCGCTGCCCCGCTCGACCGCCACCGTCCCGACGTGCACCAGCAGCTGGTTGAAGTCGTCGCACTCGTGCAGCACATCATGGTACCGCGTCGTCTGCGTCACGATCGCAACGCACCAGTCGAGCAGCAGCGGTAGCAGCTCCGTGCCGCGCACCGCACCATACAGCCGGCCGCCCGACTGTTGCCGCGTGCCCCACTGGCGCAGTATCGTGCCGAGAAAGCGCAGCACCAGCCCGAAATGGTCCGCGGTGGGGCTTTCCGGCGGGGCGTCCGTGTCGCTCGTGTCGCGCCGGAACCGCTCCACCACGGTGCGGCCCGCCGGCCGCAGCAGCCCGCTCGACGAGATGAAGTGATTGTTCGCGCTGCAGTGATGGAACGCCGTCAGCAGCACGGCATAGTGGAGCGGGGCGTGCGTGCGCCGATCCCACAGCCGGCCGTCGGCCGGCGCGAGCCGCTCGAGCAGCACGTGCAGCACCGGATCCTCCCGGAGCGTCCAGGTGATGAAGATGGAGCTGCGCGCCATCGCGAGCGGCGACAGCAGCAGCAGATTGAACTGGATGCGGTACTGGAGGCGCACGAGCGTCCCGGGGGACGGTGTGCGGTTGCCGACCGCCCGCAGCCGCCCGAGCGCATCGTCGATGTCGGCCAGGATGGAGCGGTACGCGCCCTGCAGCACCTCCGCGTGCTTGAGCGTCAGCATGCGGTGGTAGAGCAGCAGCAGGGCCCGCTTCACGGCCGCACTCTGCCGGTAGCGAAACGCGTAGAACGGTCCACTCTCCGCGAAGATGAGCGGCCGGAGGGCGAGGGCGCGTGCGTGCTGCCTTTCCGTGTTGCCACCAGCGTCGGCGTATTGTAGCAGTAGATGCAGCACGGCTCCAATCTGCTCGTCGCTGTAGCCGCTCCCGTGCTGCACTAACCGACCGACAATCTCCAGCAGTTCGTCCTCTCCAAGCGGCGTTAGGGTGGTCGCGGGAAGCATTAGCTTCAGCATGATGAACTCACAAATGGCGGCCACGGCCAGCCCCGTCGGTGGTGCCTCGAGCAGCCGCACCACGATCGCCACGATCGTGCAGCAGCAGCAGTCGAACCGGGCCAGCTCGTCCGGCTGCAGCAGGAAGGTCCCATCGCCGGCCGCATCCTGCAGGCACTTGAACACGCTGTTGAACGCGGTCAGCAGCGCACCGAACAGCCGGTTCGCGTCGTCCGCCTGCGCCCGATCGGCGTACTCCACGTCGCCGCAGTGCCCATCAATATCCTCGCTGAACTGCTCCAGCAGGTTAAACGTGACGTCACGCTGCTCGCACCAGAACGGCCGAAAGGCGAGCAGCACGCGCGCACAGTGCAGCTTCACCGCGGTCGGCTGCGTGCTCTCCAGCTGCCAACCAACCACAATGTCCACGATGTCGCTGAAATGGGGCGCGAACGCGTGCCCGTACCCGTCCGCCAGCCGCACCATCACGTCCGTCACGAGCAGAAACACGTCCAGCACGTCCGTCTGCTCGAGTATCTGCTGCAGGTAGCCGACCAGCCAGTCGGCGACCGGTTCCAGCCCCCGCTCCGTCCGATCCAGCACCACCAGCTGCCGGAGCGCGACCAGCGCCGGCCGCCGGATGCGCTTCGACTGGTTCAGGTAGCGGTCGGTCCAGCCGCGCAGCACCGCGCCACAGTCGGGCCCGGCGCCCCCGACCAGCACGTGCAGCAGCATGCCGAACAGCTGGGCCACCCGGTCCTGGCACTCGCGCAGCCCGCCCTCCAGTATCTGCGCGACCGTGTGCGCCAGCAGGTCGAACGATTTGCGCACGTAGGACGCGTTGGACGGGTCGAGTATGACTAGCTCCAGCCGGTCGCACAGCTCCACAAACAGGGGACCGCCGCTCGTTTCGCCCACCAGCCGGCGCAGCAGCTTCGAGATGCGCATGTCCGCCGGCACGTTCGCTGCTAGCTCGTGCGGCACCGCACCGCCACCGCCCGGGCCGGCGGGCCCGTCCGATGCCAGCCGGCGCACCCGCCGCTGGGAGGCCGCCTGGGTGCGGGCGGTCTGGTAGCGCTTACCGCCACCGGCCGACATTTCCTGCTCCTGGCGGTCGCCGGACGACGCGCGGACCAGCCCCGAGCCACCGCCGCCAGAAGGGATCGTTTTGGGTTGCTGTTTGCGGGGCGGGAAAAAACAAAACAACGAATTAGCTTGGTACGGTTTTGCGAGGGACGATCCGTCCTTAGAAGTGTAAGGGACAAATGAAGTTTTTTGTCGGAATCGATTCCGGCTAGCTTTGAAGATTGCTGGAATCGATACCGAATAGTAGGTCCAGAATCAGTTTCTGGAAACCGTAATCGAAATCGTAATCGGCTCCGGAATAGAAATCAGTTTCGGATTTGGAATTGGCTCCGAGATCGGAATCGGAATCGCAATCAGCTCCGGAATCGCTATCGGCTTCAGAATTGAAATGGGCTCGGACATTGAAATCGGTTCCGAAATTGGAATCAGTTCCGGAGTTGGATTCAGTTCCGGAATTGGAATCAGTTCCAAAATCGGAATTGGCTCCGAAATCGGAATCTGAATCAGTTCTGGAATTGGAATCAGTTCCGTAATCGAAATCGGTTCCGAAAACGGGATTGGTTCCGAAATCGGAATTGTTTCCGAAAACGGAATCGGTTCCGTAATCGAAATCGGCTCCGAAACCGGAATCGGAATCAGTTCCAAAATTTGAATCAGTTCCGGAATCGAAATCAGCTCCAAATTGACTTTGAAATAGGAGTCAGTTGCGGCATCTCTATAAGAATAGGCGTTTCGGTCCAATGATGCTACGCATTGATAGTCACACAAAATCAGCGATGTCAAACTGATCGGAACCATACGATTATATCTTCGCCATTAGCGTAAGAGGGATAGACGTATACCACGAACGTACCCGAAAGGTATGCATGCTTTACTCATCAGGATCTAAAGCCAAGGAACATGGCAAGAGAGACACAGAAAAGTTTCCCCACGGCTACACCTGTCCTCTAGATGCGTTGCCTATGCGTCTCGCTCGGTATCACAGCAGTACAGCTGCTGCTACCAGATACGCACACATGTTTGACGAACACAACTATTCGGCTCGGTAAACGTCGGATGGACGCCGGAACGCTAAGGTGCAGACTTTTTCATGTACTGTGCTAAAAATAGTATCACGGGCCCCAGATTTGTTTTTAAATGAAATTATGTGATACAAAAATCAGATCGTTAGCAGTTCCCATTTCATTATGCGACAACAGTTACGTTGCTATAGGCAAACCACGCAAAGTAATGCCAAAAAACTGGTTATGAAAAAAATACGTTGGTTTATCCATTATAGAATAGTAGATTTTATGTTGATATAAATATAATTTTGATAACAATACAGCCTTTTTGGACCGTTCCTTCTGAATAAAAAAAAGTATAATTTTGATTACTAATATTTTTGAGTTGGTATTAATTGTGACCAGCATTTACGTACGTTAGAAACAGTCAATTCTTACTTTTGATGCTGTCCAACGTCCATTAATTACTATAGGCCGGTTGGTCAAGTCTAGACCAGACTTGAACAAAATTTCATTTGACAGTTGGGGAGTGCAAGATGTCATATAAGTCCTTAAGTCATATAAGCAACCATTACTACCTTCCTGACAATCTCCATAGAAATCCTAATTCGTATTATGGCGACCAAAAAGAGAAGCATTCGCCCACCTGTAGTTTATCTAATCACATTTGTCTTGGTAGGCTGTCTCATATAAAGCTTGAGATTGTTTGTGCATCCTATCAAAAGTAACACGTGTTTGTGCTGTCATCTGATTTCACTTGATGTCTAAAACGGTTTGCTAAAAAGTATAATGTTCTAAGATGCAACCATACCTAAACAGGGGTTCGACCTTTCTGGAAACAATATGCCAAAAAATGTAGGAGCTTCCTGTTGTAATTCCTGTCGGTAGAGTGATTTTGATCATGCCTTTCTTTTAATAAATTTGTGTTTTGGTTCGATTGATTGCTTAACAATAAAATAATAAAAATGTTCCTAAACAGAAGTGTAAGAAACTTCCAGACATTCACGGATTTGTAAGAGTTGGAAGCTGAAACTTAAACAGCTTCTACAAAGCAAAATGTTTATCAAATATTTGTTGCTAAAAAAAATTATTCATAGAAAAGGATATAACAGAGTTTATTATTTTACAACAATTGTACTATTAAGCAATACGGCCGAAGCCGTTCTTTCTGAATAATAAATAAATAAATAACAATTTTACTAAAATTGTCCAGTATTAAAAGCTGATTTTCTAATGTTTTTCCGTGCATACATGCATAGAGAGAAGGTGCGATAAAAAACCGCCAAAGTTTTGATGACGTAGCATGGTCGGACAATCAGCACAGAAACCTGCAAAGTTGAAAATCTTTTCATATTGCAGGTGTTTGGATTTGGCTGACACGTACTGTAGAAGCAGAAATGCTTCTACGAATAAATTTTGGTTCAAGCGGTCGTGGGCCACATTGAAAGACCTCCCGGCCCCCAGTTTGACATCTCTGGTTTAAACGATCCATTCTCAAGGAAGTTCCCGCATTGATTTCGCTTCTGAAACTTTTTATTTGAATTCAAGAACTGATTCTCATTTGGGAGCTAATTCCAATTCGGGAGTCAATTCTGATTCCGTTACCGGATCAAATTATGATTTCCAGGTCGATTCCGATTCCGGAGCCAACTCCGAAATTGGCTCCAGAATTGATTCCAAACACGAAATCGGAATCGGGTAGGACCGATTCCGAGCTCGCACCATTAGTCCTTACCCTTTGCTGGTCGGTTGCTGGCTTCTTCTTGGTGCGCCGCTTCGCCGCGCACTGCTGCTGTGACGGTTTTGTGTCTCCTTTCCCTCCCATGGTCTGCCCTGCGTCATGTCTGCCCGGCGCGGATAGCGGAACGTGCTCCTTAGTCAGTGGACATGGGGGCTCGTCGCGGATCCTGTGCGGGAGAAGTGTAGATGTGTAAGAATGGCTTCCGGCACGGTACCGAGCTTCATTGCCCACTTACCCGGCTGCTACGTCCGGCGCTCTGGTCGGGTATGGTGCCTTCCTTTAAGGTGCTTTCTTTGCCCTCTCCGGCCGGCTGTTTCCGTACTGCTCGCAGCACGAGGCCCGGATTGCTGGCCGCCCAATGGCAGCCCTGCTCGCTCCGTGTGGCGATAGTTTCGGGCGCTTGGCTGTGTGTGTGTGTGTGTAGCTGTATCCTTGTGGGTGGATGGGAGATATAGATGCCACGCCGTGGCGTTTTCCGGGAGTCGGGGGTGGGGCGGGAAGGAGGTGCGCCACAGATGTCGCTATTTTCTCCCGGTTGCCTGCTCGCGTTTCTTCCTCGGTGCGCGGGTACGGTTCCGGTGCGATTCCATCCGGCAATCAAAATAAAATGTGATAAACGGTGAACCCGTCGTTTTGACGTTTCGCCAGCCGCTCGGTCGCTCTCGCCAGTCCTGCCAAAAAAAAACCCCTGCAACCAAAAACCCACATGGTGGGTTGGGAAAGTTAGCAACAATTTCAATCAAAAACAAAACACATCCACACAGCGAACTTTTCACGATCGGGAAGGGCGCTCACCAGCTTATCGGCGCGTGCTTTTCGAAATCTAAATCGCCTGATTCGTTACAACAAATTGCCGTAGAAAAACAATTGATCAACCGTGTGCAAACACAAACACGCACACACGCACACTCTGCGCACGGTCAAAAAACGTAAACATTAGCTGTCAGTTGCGGTAGAGTCACTTCACATGCGGTTTTCCGTGTCGTGTCGCGCGCGCCCTGCTCGCTGTCACACGGGAAAAGGTAAACAACACGCATTGTGACAGCTGATGTTGCGCTGGTGGTGGTGGTCGCTGTATAGTGCGGGATGGAATGCGAACGGTATCGGTGAGTATGGGATGGGATTATGACGGAATGGGACTTTGTTACATGGAAATTGTAAAAAATGTTCGTATACTAATACCCAGCAATTGCATGCACAAAAGGGTGCGAAGAAGCGGTGGAAGTGACGCTTTTTCCCATCGGCACATTGGCAGCTGGATGTTGGAGGTGGTTTGACAGCGCGACCCGCCTCAAGCGCGATCAATCAACGCCGATAGCCGTTGGAACTGAGTTTGAGTGTTCTCGTTCCCTGGTGATTTCGAATCTTGCGGAATGTGTCCTGGAAGGTAGGTGCAATCTAAACCTCTGGTCTGGTGTTGGTTACGATGATTTTAACGATTTTGAAGGTTATCTGGCTTACTGTTTGTATCTAATTTCTACTGCTGTCCATCTGCGCTGAAGCTTAAAAGAACAGCAGTTAGAATTTTGATAAAATTAGTCAAAAACCATTTATTACAAAAGTTTTTTAGACTGAGATCAGACGTACTGAAAAAAAAAATCCGCTGCAACGAAATATTTGGTAGATGAAATGTAACGCCTCGTAACGCTTATTTTTTCAGTCGTCCATAGTAGTTCTACAGCGCGAAGGTTTTTGTTGTTGACATTTAAAAGCGTAATTTTTCCGTTATCATTTCTTTCTTTTCAAGCATTAAAGTTTAGTTTTCAAATAATCGTACTTGCTGTTCTAGTTATAGCGACATATAACACCAAAGCTCTACTGGTTGACTATCCAGCAACAGATAGAGCCCTAAATGTTTTTTTGTTATCTGAACAATTTTCCAGTCGTTTACTGTCAGATTAAACTAAGGTCTTTCAGCTCTCTGGTCGTTCTTATGATTCCCTTTAGACTGAGAATTTGGGTGATTAAAATCTGGAGACGATAGTTGTCCGATCTCACTCACTGTAATTTTGAATCCGGCTCCGGAAGGTTCGTTCATCATTATCTGGAGTCGTTCGGAATCATCCGGAGTTGTTCGGAGTTGTCCGGAGTTGCTCGGAGTCGTCCGGAGTCTTCCGGAGTCGACCGGAATCGGTTGGGTTCGGAGTCGTCCGAAGTCGGAACTGACGGAACTAGTGGTATGCATTTTGCCGGAGTCGGAATCGTACTAACAATAGACGGACTTAGATGGAAGTCGTGGGTGCGCTTCTGAAAGAACACCACTAGTGTTGACTGCGTTTATGAGTCGTTTAGTGTGGCGCTTCGTATCTGATCAGTAGTCAACCAGACACGCGGGAAGACTTATACCCCGTTCGGTTGGCTGTACTTAGACTGCGTGCTATATTGAAAGAATGATAAAAATGAGTCAGCATGAGTTTGGGTAGCAAAATATCGGCAGCATTTTACTCTTTCAGGATCTATTATGAGCTCCAAAATCTGGTATTAGGGTTAAGTCACACACATACCTAAATACATTTCATTTCCGCTATAGAAAACAAAAAGAAATGTAAAACAAACAATTACGATTTCACTACATCTTGATGGTTTGACCAAAATAGGTCACCCGAAAACAAAACAAGAAGCGTTACCAGACGTTATATCTACATCTGTCAAAAATGCTGCTCACGGCTCGCCCTCATCCAAACAAACCCCCTACCAGCTCAACCCATTTTACCCCTGGTCCTAATTTCTGTCTAATCAACTGGGAACGCTCTCGAAACCGGGCCCGCCGCCAAGTGCCTTCAAGCCTCGGGCTATCTCACCAGCGCTTTAGTTTTGTTTCGGCCCTCTCACACAAAAGCAAAGCAAAACAAAAAGTCATCCCGCATCCCCTCCCGTTAGCAATATAGTAATTTTTTTTTTCTTCTATAGCCCGCAACTAAGTAGTGGTGGGAGGTGATCACACAAAACAACCACCAAAGGCACGACAAACACGGGCACCACTCCAGCGTGCCAGTTGTACCAGTGCCGCCGTACGGAGATAAAGCATTGCACCGAATCCAACCTCCCCCCCTTACCTTCCTGGCGGGTACATAAGCACCAGCGCAATCTCATCCCGAATCTCACAGTTTTCCCACGTGTCGGACGTGTCTGAGACCCGCTGCTCAAGATGATTGCCGCCCGGGCACTGCACTACGTCTTCAAGATTGGTAATCGCGCGAAGAACATCCAATTCTTCCGGGAGATACTGGGCATGAAGGTAAGCGGTGGTGGTGGTGTGTGTGTTTGGGTGTGGACAATGCCATTTATGCTTTTGCTGATGCTGTCGTTGTAGGTACTCCGTCACGAGGAATTTACGCAAGGTTGTGATGCCGCCTGCAATGGGTAAGAGCTCTTGCAAGTGGAAGTTTCTAGAAAAAAAACCCCCCGTTCCTAACATTCTTCCTTTCACCCACTCCATTGCAGACCGTACGACAATCGGTGGAGCAAAACGATGATCGGGTACGGGCCGGAAGCGTCCCACTTCGTGATCGAGCTGACGTACAACTACGGCGTGCGGGAGTACGCACTGGGCAATGATTTCGCCGGGCTGACGATTAAGTCGCGCGACATCCTAGACCGTGCCCGGCGCCACGGCTACCCGGTCGCGGAGGAGGGCGCCCCGGGCGAACCGTCCGTGCTCCTGTCGCCCGACGGGTACCGGGTGCTGGTCGTGCCGGAGGAGGTGCCGGCCGGCGCCGACCCGGTACAGCGCGTCGCCCTGCACGTGACCGAGCTGGCCCGCTCCCGGGCGTACTGGGCCGACACGCTCGCGATGGTACCGGTGGCGGGGACGACCGACCCATCCCCCGATCGGCTTGCGCTTTCGTACGACCAGGGCAAGTTTGTGCTGGAGCTGCGGCAGCTGGCCGCCGGCACGCCGCTCGACCGGGCCAAAGCGTACGGGCGCATCGCGTTTGCGGTGCCGCACGCCACCCAGCCCCACATCGACGAGCTGATCCGGCAGGCGGGCGGCACCGTGCTGACGCCGCTCATCTCGCTCGACACGCCCGGCAAGGCGACGGTGCGCGTGATCATACTGGCCGATCCGGACGGGCACGAGATTTGCTTCGTGGACGAGGAGGGCTTCGGCGCCCTGTCCGCCCTCGATCCGGACAGCAATGCCGCGCTGGACAAGTACATCGCGAAGGATCCGTTCCAGGAGCAGTGAGCCCGCACATTCCGCATGGTTATGGCATTGTTGCGCTAAGAATGGGAGAACATTTTATAAAGAGAGGGAAAAAAAAGGAATTATTAATTTGTATTGCAGAGCGAGACAGAACACAAAGCAAGACACAAACGCGCACTGGTGAAGGGGATGGACGCGGAGCGTAGAAACTGTGTACTTAGTGGACAATAAATGAATCATCACCCTTTACACACCGACCTTTGCATGCAGCCAATGTGGTTCAGTACTAGTGTTGGGTTTCAAGAATTTTTCGTTGAGATTCGTTCATATGAATCTTCAGTGTGTGAGTGATTCGAATCTCGAGTCGAATCTTCAAATATTCATGAATCTCAAAAGATTCACGAATTTCTAAAGAATCTTCAGAGGTTTGTGAATCTTTAAAGAATCAAGAATCTCTAAATATTTATGAATTTCTTAAGATCCATGAATCCATAAGATTCATAAATCCATTAAATTCATATACCTTCAGGAATTCATGATTCATGGCATGACCACTTATGTTGTCACACCAAGAAGAATAATAAAAAGCTCAAGCTTTACGATTTTTTGGAGACTTATGAATCCCTTGAGCTTTATGAATCCCTAGAGATTCGTTAATCTTTCGAGATTTATGAATCTTTCGAGATGCATGCAGTTTTGGAGATTCACGAATCTTTCGAGATTCATGAGTGTTTGAGATTGATGCTCGAGATTGAGATCCAATGAATCATTTCATAGAATCAGATTTACCCAACACTAGTTCAGACAGGTGTACTGTAAAGGAATTGTTTTAACATTGCAAATTGCCCACCCCCTCCCCCATCCGGTCATTAGACGACTAGAACGATCTGCCATACCAGCCCTTCACCCCTTTATGACGCTGGGAAGGTCATCAAGATCTCGCATCAAGTGTTTGTGCGCATCATTCCAACTCTCAGCAAAAAAAAAGAAAAAGAAAAAAAAAAACCTAACGACAGACAGCGTGCATTTTTAGCCTGCGCTAGTTTCCTACTTTTTTTCAATCCTACGCCACAGTGCGTGCGTGCGTGCCTTGCGTACATTGCGTTCTTTCGGCGCATCGAGGCTGCAGGTTGCACGCAGTGTCCGTTCGGCGGTACATTGGTGCAGTTCAAATTTGCTCGCGTGTCAAGCCGGCCGTAAACTCCTCGGGATTATCTAACCTTCCAATTTTTTTTTGTGTCGTCTGTGTGTGCACAAACGGAGGCTTTGTTGTTCCCCCCCAGAGTGTTGAAGGGAGCGAGAAAAAAAAACAATTTAAATAAACAGGATTTGGTGGGTTTTGGTTTGGGTGATTCCGCGCGCAGGTGAAACGTTTGAAAGTGTGTTCTTTTGCCACCCCCCCCCCCCCCCACCCCATTGCTCCTCCAACCCGCGCAAAAGGACGGTATCAATCAGCACCACTTCAAACGATAGCAAGCACGTGCAAACACAGGGCGCTCCAGCGATCAACACACGCTTCTCTGTCAAGAGTGCCAATCAACTTTCGCGCGGTGCGCTTATCTTCCCGAAAAAAAAGAACCAACCGGCTGCATAATGCCCTGCAAAACGTGCGGCCAAGGTAAAGTCTGGTGCGCACCCGCAACCCTCCACACCGCTTTCAATGCACTGTCTATGTTTGCTTTTCCTTCCTTCCTCCTCGTAGACTGCAAATGTTTGCGCATGATGAGCAAGCGTAGCTGCGGCACCCGGTCGTGCGATTCGGGCTGCACCTGCAGCTGCAACACCGCCACGCCGTGCCGGAGCACCGGCGCCCAGCCGGGACCGGACGGGCAGCCGGAGGGAGCGGCCGGGCGGCAGCGGTCGGAAGGTGGCCCGACTGGGTGCTGCTGTGCGACAGCCGACGGTGGCGAGGACGGTGCGAGCGCCGGCTGCGGAGATGCCTGCACGTGCTAGGAAGGGGACGAAGCGTACCGCCGACCAGTGCCGCCGCACTCGCTAGAGAGCAAGTGGACGAATAAAATCGCACGAAAATTGGGCCAACTGTGGGTGTTTCTTTTGTTTCCCCTCTTTTTTGTTTCGTTTTCTCGTTTGTCGGTGGCTTGTTTAAGTGTCTTTTTAGCGTTCGTTCTGCTTCGAGCGCTTAGCGGCACCAATGAGCAGCTTCTAGACAGCTTTGGGGCTGCACATGCGACCCTTCGCAAAGGGATCATATTTCAGCGATAATTCTGATTCTTCTTCACATCTGATCAGTGAATCAGACCATAAAGCCCGTTCAAACCGTCCTTCTTCTATTGGTCCCTCATGGTAAGAAAAGAATCTATCGCGGGTTCCAATATTCGATTTTACGCTAATGTTTTCGGATCGCTTTCATCGCATGTAGCGTTGGAACTGGGACTGTATGAAAAATTGGATCGTCTTAGGTAGTGGTAAGCGAGGTCGGTTTTGGTCGTTTAACTAATTTTGTTCAGCTTTCTAATGCTTTCATGAAGCATAGTTGAATTCGATCGAAAGAAATAGTTTTGTAGATAAAAATAATTAATCATCGATATTAAAAGGGCGTTTTTTTCTTAAATTTTGTCTTAATTAATCGTAAAAGATATAAAGCAATACAGGCAATCGGGACTGTTCTGTCTGAATCATAAAAGCATAACAAATTAAACAGCCAATATTGTTACACAAAATATCGCTGCCTGTATTCTCATAATTAGTAGTTACACAGCATCAAAGTTCCAGTGGGCCTTTTAAAGAGCGCTTAAGCAGTCTCGTTATGTGACAGTGACGCAACATGATTTGTTTTGTGTACATGTGTGTGTACAATTCAAAATCCCAAAATGTTCATGAATTAGACACGATGTTCTATCACAATCACATAACCGTTACCTTTGCATCACTCCAATCATCCACAATGTACGATATGGATCCGATTTTCTAGCAATCGCTCAGCCCCAAAGCAGCAATATAAGCCTGTTGGTTGTGGCTGATTAAGATTCACGAATGTAAATGAATTTGATAAAATCTGAATCTCGGTGAAAAAGATTCTTGGTTCTCTAAAATATAAAAAAAAAATCTTTATAGATTCATGAATGTACAGTGGAACGTCGATTATCCGGGCAGCTCGGGACCGGGCGGTTACCGGTTAATCGATTTGCACGGATAATGGTCCAAGAAATGTCAAATTCATATAAAAATTAAAAAAATCCACTAATTTTATGATTAATTCACCTTGAATCAATCAATAAATCGTTAGTAGAATATTATTTTAATCAATAACTATAGGTTGAACCACTGTTCATGAATAAATTTCGAAAACACCACTAGACACTACAGAGCTGCACAAAAGCTGGTTGCTCTCTTGACTATCGCAGCAAATGTTCGCTGGACGTTTGAACAGCTGTCACATCCCAATTGACATTTTCGAGCACGAATAACCGTGAATTCGAGCAAATTCCCTTAAACTGGAGCCTTAAACTTGACTTAAACTGCACCAGTTTAAGGGAATTTAGAAAAAGTCCTGTAAAATCAACTGGGATGCAACTTTTTCGTTGCTTTCTTCCAAATTCGATCGGAAATGATGTTTCCTATCGTTATAGTGGGTCATGTTGCCATTTTACACTTAAATAATATCGATTTTTTTATAAAATAACGTCACACAAAATTCGATTTTATTTTTCATGAAAAAACAAAGCTACGAATCTAAAATGAGCTCGACGGCATAGTTCATCGATAGAAGAAAGTCTAATTTACGAACACGCCAAATCTTAGAGCTTTCAACACACTTGATCACACACAAATCCACAATTTCAGGCGTATCGAGTACTAATCGAGCAGATATGGAAAAGCATTATCGAGCAAATGTCACTTGGGATTTGTAAGCACGGTTAAGCCGCCCACCGGTTAATCCGCCCCCGGATAATCGACGTTCAACTGTATATAGGTTCATGAATCCATGAAGATTGAATGATGAATCTTTGGAGATTCTGAAATCTGTTTAGATTCATGAATTTGTTTGAAGATTCTTGAATCTATAGAGGTTCACGAGTCTTTTGGTAATAAAAAATAAAAATTGGCAAGAAATTGATGGTTTTTTTTGAATATATGGGCCGATAACCGTTATACACGCATTTATAAAGATTCCAAAACTACCCAATCTTGAATATCTATGTTGTGTACGGTTTTTAAAATATAATTATTACATTATCGAACACACACACACACACAGAGAGAGAGAGAGAGAAAGAGAGAGAGAGGGAAAGAGAGAGAGAGAGAGAGAGAGAGAGACATGAACACACACACACACATACAAACAAACACACACAATGCATATACAAATCGTGTGGATCGCGTCGTCGTACTGGGAATGTTAATTTTAAGCTGCCACGGCCAAACACTCTTCGTACTCGTAGCCGGAGATGGAAACGCACTGTTTACAGCCATGCCCATATTGATGTGAAGAAAACTTCAACTTCAAACGCATGAGCAGCGTTATCGGAATGTAAACATAAACCACAGCGAAGGGTGCGCGCTCTCGGGCCTCTCTCTCTCTCTCTCTCTCTCGCTCTGTCTCCTTCTTTTCATTCTAGCAATGCCTATATCCAACTGTCAGTTGTCGGAGCTGCCGCTTATCTGCCGTTCGGCGGGAACCGTTATCAGTGAACGCGTCCGGCAGGATAGCAGTGTGTCCTTTGCTGGCATACGGTCCGCTGTTCGCATGAGACCGGCGAATCGATAAACACCACCTAAAGATAAGCCCGATCGATTGAGCACTTGCAAGCAGCCCGCGGGGGGTGGAGGGAATAGTTTTTGTTAAAACGCACGTTTTCAAGTGCCTCACTCATCGCGCGCTGTATCTCAGTTCAGTGTTGTTCGACGATGGTTGCGTTGCTAGAGTAAGAATCGGCGTAGATTTCGCTGTGCGGCCGGCTTTCTGTCTCATTGCTTAATCGGTTTGCGCATTTGCATTCTCTCTTTCTTTCTCTCTCTCTCTCTCTCTCTGTTGCCCGTCAGTCGCAAGATGCAGCTGAAGCATGTGCTACTGTTCGGCGCAGTGGTGCTGCTGTGCTGCCTCTACCTAGTGTACGAGAAGTGTCTGCTGGCGACGATCAACTCGTACCAGGTGCTGGACGATCACAACCGGGCGCGGGCGGCCCGGATCGAGCAGGAGGTCGGGGGCGACCGGCGCACGCGCTACATCCTGCTCTACACCAGCTTCTTCAGCGAGCGGTGGTGGGGCCTGCTGGCGGAAACGCTCGGGCCGGACTACTTCGCGTACCAGCACTGCCCGGCGACCGACTGCGTGCTGACCAGCAACCGGCAGCTGCTGCGAGCGGTGGCCGACTACGATGCGGTCGTGTTTCACGTCGCGACCGGTTGGGACGGTCCGCTGCCGGCGGTGCGCAGCCCCCACCAGCTGTACGTGGCGGCGCTGATGGAGTCGCCGGCGCACACCAAGCACAGCCTCGCGCTGGACGGCAGCTACTTCAACTGGACGATGACGTACCGGCTCGACTCGGACGTGCTGTTCAACTACCGGAACGTGGTCGACCTGGAGAGCGGGGAGGTGATCGGCCCGGCGGTGCGGCCGAGCTGGCGCAACGGGTTCTACGAGTACGGTAACGCTAGCCTGGTGGAGCTGGTGCAGCGCAAGCGGAAGGCGGCGGCCCAGTTCGTGTCGCACTGTGGCGCCCTGTCCGGGCGGGACCGGCTCGTGCAGGCCCTCCAGTCGGCCGGGCTGGAGGTGGACGTTTACGGCAGTTGCGGTACGCTCAAGTAAGTAAGGGAGAGGGTGGTTTCGGGGTTTGGCTCATCCGGTGACGTCATCCCATGCCATGTTTTTTTCGTTGCCACCACAGCTGCCCCCGGGGAAAACCCGAATGCAGCCAGATGCTCGACACGGTCTACTGGTTCTACCTGTCGTTCGAGAACTCGCTCTGCGTCGACTACGTCACCGAGAAGCTGTACAACGCGCTGGAGCACCACATCGTGCCGGTAGTGTTCGGGGGCGCCGACTACAACCGCTTCATGCCGCCCGGCTCGTACATCGACGCGCAAGCGTTCCGGACGGCGACCGAGCTGGTCGAGCATCTGCGCTACCTGATGGACAATCCGGCCGAGTACGTGCGGTACTTCTGGTGGAAGCAGCACTACGCGCTGGGGGACACCAACCAGTACTGCGACCTCTGCCAGCGGCTGCACAGCGTGAGCGCCCGGGAGCGCGTCCAGTACTACCGGGACATTAAGGCGTGGTGGTACGACGATGCGTGCACGGCCAGGTCGAAGATCGAATTCTGAATCGAATGTTCAGGTGAGTGCAGGCCTGTTTCGGAAGCGCATGTGCCACAGTGGTTAAGCGTTAATCGTGGTTTTTTTTCGAAAATGAATTACAAAGGAGTTTCGCAGTGCGACAAGTTTATAGCCCAGTATTGAAAGATCCTCCTTTTACGAGCTTCATTAGAAATGAATATGAACTAAGGTGCCTCGCGAGGTGATTAAGGTGCGTCTCTACATTAGCGAATGTAGTTATTGAATTGTAACCGTTGCGTAAGAACTAACGTGAACAGATGAACTCATACAGGACATTTGCGTACGAAAAAAAGGATATGAAGTTTTTCAGTCTTTACACCGATGTAAACGTTTATGTACTTATCGTTTTTGTTTTTTATAAATATATTTACACTTGAATAAGAGAGTTCAAAAGGTAGTGTAGTGTAGAAGTTCATTGACATTCATCCTTCCTTCCGATCATTACTAGTGATGCGCGTTGCGTTTCGAACCTGCCAGGTGCGATCGGACCGCAATCCTTATTTTTAACCCAAGCAGGTTCAAACTGAACCTGTTGCTCCCACCGTTCTTTGCGATCCGACTTCAACCAGCTGCTATCAACGATCTTATCGGTCCGATCTGAACCGGCGTACTCTGTGATCTGTGCTGGGCCGGTTGCGCTCACATCGCAAAGAGCAATCCGGCTTAGAACGCTCGACATTCTACTCTCTTTGATTTGATGACCCGGCTTGCTGTAAACAAATCATCCAGGTGCAATATGAACCTGATTCTCTCAGCGTTCTTTTCGATCCGGGCTGCAACGCTCGGTGATCCGCTCTCTTTCATACGATGGACCGTTTTGCTAACCTCGTCAACCTCACCAACCTCGCTAACTTCGCCAATCAACCTCGCACACCTCACAACCAACCTTGCCAACCAACCTCGCTAACCAACCTCGCCAACCTCAGTTACTAAACTCGCTAGACTCACTTTCCAAACTCGCTAATCTCGCCAACCTCACTTTCCAAACTCGCTAAACTCAATTTCCAAACTCGCTAAACTCACTTTCCAAGCTCAATTAACTCACTTTCCAAACTCGCTAACTTACTTTCCAAACTCGCTAAACTCACTTTCCAAACTCGCTAAACTCACTTTCCAAACTCGCTAAACTCACTTTCCAAACTCAGTAAACTCTCTCAACTCACTTTCGAAACTCACTAAACTCACTTTTCAAACTCACTAAACTCACTTTCCAAACTCACTAAACTCACTTTCCAAGCTCAATTAACTCACTTTCCAATCTCGCTAAACTCACTTTTCAAACTCACTAAACTAACTTTCCAAACTCACTAAACTCACTTTCCAAACTCACTAAACTCACTTTCCAAACTCGCTAAACTCACTTTCCAAACTCACTAAACTCACTTTCCAAGCTCAATTAGCTCACTTTCCAAACTCACTAAACTCGCTAAACTCACTTTCAAAACTCAGTAAACTCTCTCAACTCACTATCGAAACTCACTAAACTCACTTTTCAAACTCACTAAACTCACTTTCCAAACTCACTAAACTCACTTTCCATGCTCAATTAACTCACTTTCCAATCTCGCTAAACTCACTTTCCAAACTAGCTAAACTCACTTTCCAAACTCGCTAAACTCACTTTCCAAACTCACTAAACTCACTTTCCAAACTCACTAAACTCACTTTCCAAGCTCAATTAGCTCACTTTCCAAACTCACTAAACTCGCTAAACTCACTTTCCAAATTCGGTAACTTCACTTTTCAAACTCGCTAAACTCACTTTCGAAACTTGCTAAAATCACTTTCGAAACTTGCTAAACTCACTTTCCAAACTCGCTATAATCGATAATAAAAATCCAGTCGTACGCGCTTGTGTGTAAACTTTAGTCGACTCTTAAGCTTGAAATCAATTTAAATCACTTACTAGGGACTAGCCATAAATAACGTATCGCAAAAAAAAACTATAAAAAAAAATACATGAACTTTTTTTATGTAGGATGTATGCAGAGACGGATTAAGCGCTAAGCAAATTAAGCGGCCTCGTGGGCCCCGTGGTCTCGAGTGGCCCCAGAAATCGAATCCACCACCCGCTCACAGGTAAAATCGTTACTCAATGCTTCTCTGGTTGAGAACATTTCATGCAATTCCTTGCCAGACGCTTCAACCAAGCCTACATTCGTGTGACCGCTTAGGGCCTCCACTCATCTTAATCTGCCTCTGGATGTAGCCACACGGGGTTGTTTGTTAAAAATGTGTTTTTCAACTGAATGTTGAGTCTTTTAGGATGCTTTATTCTTAACATAAATTTTACTACAATGAGTGAATAGTCCACAATAGAGATGTGGACAAAAGTGGAAGAAAGAGTAGATAGGTTGAGTATGGATTCGAATTAGCACGAAGAGTTTAATTGAATCTTTCAATAATTCACTCTTCTTGGATTAAACTCGCCCACTCTCTGTCGCGGCTAATACACCAGTATCAGTGAGAAAGCCGGCACAGAGAATGAGATTTTTTTGGTAATGGATCATAAATGGATCATAATGGAGTGAGTTAAAGATTTAAATCTGTATGGTAACTATTAAACTTTGATTCGAAACTCTGAAAAGATTGAGTTATCTTATCTCTCGTCCACAATGCATGAAGGAAACACTTAGTGATTTTGTTGATGCAGGAAGTAAATTCATCAAGAAGCTGTAGAATCTCATCTCGTTGCCGAAAGACGCAGGGCGTACAATTGAATTTTCAACTTTAAAGTTCTGGATCACTCGAAAAAGTTTTGTTGAATTTATTGTTTAGATGGCATCAACTGTAGATTTTAAGAGGCCAATTTGTTCCAAGTCTCTATAAAAATAAAGTAAAAAAATCAGCTTTTTCTCTCTCTCTCTCTCTCTCTCTCTCTCTCTCTCTCTCTCTCTCTCTCTTGTTTTCTCTTTTTTGTGTTTCTCTCTCTCCCTATCTAACTCTTATTTTAAACTTTATATCTCTACGAGTGTTACGTCATTCATGGATAGTAATCCATTTGCTTACGAAGATGCATCAAGAGCTGGCGAAGCAAGGGATAATAAATTACCAGTGTTCCTACTTTCTGTTTCTGCGGTTAAAAAAACAGGCTTTGCATAATTAATAGTGCTCAGAACGATACATTTAATTATAACTACCAAATCAAGCTTGCTGACATTTCATGCTGATAATTGCTGATATCTAATTGACACACAACTGGATAACAGAGAGCGCCCGGGGCAGGCAAAATGTTTTCAATTTGGTGCCTTGCGTTGCTGCTCTGGTTGTGCTTTCTCGCTTGCCCAGGATGTACTGTAATTCACTTGCTTGATTGCAAACCGTTCGGCAAAGCTCACTAAGAAGGCAACCCTGTACAAACCTTGGTTCGGCTTGTCCATAAAAGGCTCGGACTGCCCTGAGCTGCGGGCTACAGGTACTTTGCCGACCCCGAGTTCGGTTGGTGCGTCCGTTCGCCTGGCTGTGGTAGTAGCGGATGTACACGCGTTACTCGACACACACACACACACACACACGTGTGCGCGGTGAAAAATTGCATGTTATGCAATCCGCACGACAACGCACGGAAAGACACCCTCCCCACCGAAAACGCAGCCTGAAAGGCGAAGTGCGCCCGAAGTGGCGTCCGGAGTGCGCCGACGCACACAGTCCAAGCAGCGGACATGCGAGGTTTGTCCCACATTAGCGGGCGAAATCGATACCCCCGACAGTGCCTGCCAGTGCTCTCCGATGTTGCTGTGATGCTTGAAACAGGTATGCTTTCCCCCCCCCCAGCTTTGGTTAGTAATCGAAAAAAGCCCCAGAGACGGTCATCTGAACTTTTCCAAACCACTTAAAAGCTTTGCTTGGGTATATGCCAACGAGTGGGTGGGAGTGGGGGAAGGAGAGTGAGGGTGCGATGAAAACATTTCGTCACATTCGACGTCATCAGGCCGCTGGCAGCACGACCACCCTGACATACCGTGTGCACTGTATCTGCGCCTGCGCCTGGAACCGTTCCGGTCGCTCTAGCTTTCTCTATCTCTCTCTCTTCCTGTTTTCCAGCGATTGTGCGTGAAAACTCACTGGAAACGGGAGCAGAAAGAAGACAGCACACACAGCAAAAAAAAACACACACACACACTCCACACATGAACGGACTGGCCCTGGCGTGCTGACAACCTGCGACGGTCAGTACTCACCCGAAAGGCTTCCCGTGCTGTGCGTTGTGCCGTGTCAGTGAAAAGCAAGGTGATTTTAACCCCCAACCCCAGTGTTCTAGCGTTAGCAGTACGCAGAGAAGTTACACAGGGAAAAGCCTGAGTTTTTTTTCCCTTGCTCAGGGATCAACCAAGTGAACTCTGCGGCATACAAGGACTTTTGTGAAGCGAAAACCCATGCATCCGATTAAGTAAACGCGCCGTCAAACAGTCTTCAATCCACCTCTTTCTACTCCTTTTTTTTGCGCGAGTATTGGCCGTTTTCTGGTGAAGGAAAATTCGCTTTTCCACACACACACACATACACAGTCACAGATATATGTGCGCGCGCACACACACACACAGCTACAAACACAGGCACAGGTGCGAAGGTACCCGTTTCGGGCTTTTCGGAAGGGTGACTTCGCTGGGACGCTGCGCTGACTGCTGTCCACTCCCAAAGGGAGCTGCCCCTATTCCCCTGCTCGAGCAGACGAGCAGATCAAGCGAACGTTCTTTCTTCCCAGTACGCAGTTGGGGCCGTGTGTGTGTGTGTGTCTGCCTCAGAGTCTCGGACTAGCTCAGGCTGTAACTCGCAAGAAAGAAAGAAAAACCCCCCCTGATTGCTCTGTGCAGTTCTTTTTTTTTGCAGTGACTAATGCCCGTTTGCTATCCGTTGCAGTTTCGGTTCGGTTGAAGGTTTCAGGTGATTACAGGAGACAGTGCTAGTGCCGTGTGACAGTGTGGCGATATTCGGGGGTAGAGCATTGGACAGATTCGTTGTCACGTTTAGAGTACGGTAACTTCTTCGTAGCAAGAAAAAAAAAACCCACACATACTCACATACAAATACTGAACCCTCAGTCATCAGGACCCGGTCACGACAAAGGCGTTCCTATGCTATACCGTGCAAGGGGAGACGTAAGTAGCAGCAGCAGCTTGACACCTTGACACACCAAAAAAGCATAACAAAAAAAAAAAGTCTTGGGAGATCTTTTCTGGGATGAAGTATTCTTGCGAGAGCACTTTTCAATATAAGGGAGCTACACGGAGGAAGGAGTGGGAGGGCATGGAGAGTAAAGCAAGTCATGTTCGCTACTCGTGCCTGAGGGTATGTTTGTGTGTGTGACTCGTTACGTGTCCTTTTTTCGTTAAAACAAGATATTTTTGTATGAAAATCTTCCGCCAGTACCTCCAATTCAGAGCCTTCGCACTCTGAAGCTGAATCCAGAAGATTCGCAGAGCCTCTGTTCCCTGGTGTCGGAGCTGGCGTGAAACAATTGTGTCAAACTTTCCGGCCCGCAATCGATATTTTACTGCTGCAGCAGTCTCTGAGCAGCACCCCCCCCCCCCTCCATGCACTCCTCCAGTTTGAGTGTGAAAAAAAAAACACTTCAGCAGAAGACGTGCATATCACGTGAGAATTCCCGCAAGAGTTTGGGAGAGCAGCTATGCAAGGGTGGAAAACCGGGAGTACTGACAGAGTGTTTGCAGCGTTTGCGCGAATTGGCGAAGATGTTGGGATTGGAGAGGGCAAAGCTGCTGGAAAGCCTCCCTCCATCGCCCCACAGGACCCGTGGCCTGCCTATCAAATCCAAAAAACGGAACCAATCAACCACGTTCGGGAAAGGTCTGCACACAAGACCTTGGAGAACCTAAAGGGAAGAAAAATCCCCATGCAAGATCTTCGTGTGGACGTCAAAGGCTTGCCGAGATGTCATGTTGTTCGTGCTCGTGGTACTAGATCCCCACATCCCAATGACTGTCCAGTGAGCAGCTCCGGTGATGGAAAGGGCATTACGTCTTCCCAAGTGGTTGAGGTTTTTGTTTTCTAATGAGTTCCTTATCTAGGCCTCATTCTACCCATTCGGGAAAAAGACTTGGCAGCAAAGAGGACATCTTTTGTGATGTAAAGTTCTTCTATCTCAGAACTCGAATTACACCACGATGTCAGGCTCGGAACCCTGCATGTCCAGAATCCATACTCGTACGCTCTATCTCCCTCTCGCACACTCTCGCTTTTCTCTTCACACAGACACAATTGCAGCCTCAGACGCACACTTACAGTGCCCGTCGATAGACAAACAACATGTACGCACGCGTGTTCTTCCTCTTCCGTTCGTTCGATACGGCTGAATACCGTTTGCTGAACTTCTACTCCATTTCTTCTTCCTCTTCCTCTGGCACGAGGTAGAATCTTTGCCGAGGAGGTCCTCTCTGAAGAGGGGGGGGGGGGGGGGAGGTTTTTCACGCTGACAGCACCTCGGAACGCAGCATATTCTCGCTCGTCGTTCTGGTGGCGTCATCACGGGCGGGAGCTTCGGCGTCGGCAAAAATCCTGCAAAACTGCAATCCCACGAAAACAGGCGGAAGTGAGTGGTATCAATGGAGTAGTAAGACGTTTCTTCTTGTCTATTCCAACTACTCGTGTTGTGTGAATTTGGGTGCAAATCAAGGCTAAACCCCGGAACCGTAGGAAACTCTCCTAAAGTGTTGTTGTTGGTAGAATTACCGGTGACCTTGAACCGGGGTGCCGTGGGCGCAACGGGGCACCAGTGGTTTTCTGCGGTGGATTATGTAATTGGGGGTGTTTCTGTTTTTTCTCGGGTTGGCACGAACCGAAAAAAAAGTGAGGCCCACTCAAACGTAGATGCCCAAGATGCCAAACAGGGAAACTTCCGGATATTGAGCTTGAGATGGGGGAGTTGTTTTTTCGTTTTATTGCTCCCAAAATTACGCCTCAAATTAAGAACTCACTCGATTGGCTATTGGTTTCCCTGGCCGAGCTCCTGCTAACAATGTTTTTTCTTCTTCTCTTCTCTATCTTACCATCCTCTCCTCTCTCTCACCTCTCCCCGGTGGTTGCAGACGCTTCGATGTCTCGGTAGTTTAGATAATGCTTAAGCTACCCAAAGGACTGAAGAAGAAAAAGAAAGGCAAAAAGTCGAAGAAAGACCAGGAACTCTTTACCGAGGAGGAGCTCGAGCAGTACCGGCGGGAGCACCAGAACCAGTCGGCGCTCAACTCGGCGGCACCATCGGACAGTGAGGACCAGCCGAGCGGCGGCGGCGGCGGCGGCGGCGTTGGTGGTAGCGGCGGTGGCGGCGGCACCAGCAGTGGCAGCGGCGTAGCGCCGACCGACAAGCCCGACACCGACGAGGAATGGTCGAAGTTTGCGGCGCTCACCAGTGGCATTGACTCGGTGCTCAAGAAGACGCAGGGCGACCTCGACCGGATCAAGAGCACCTCCTTCTTCCAGAAGGTCCCGACCCGGGTCGAGCAGGAGGCGAAGGAGCGCGAGGAGCGCGAGCGGCGCGAGCAGGAGGAGCGCGAGCGGGCGGCCGAGGAGGCGCGGGCCCGCGAGGAGCAGCGAGCGGCCGAGGAGCTCATCAACGCTGTCGTCGAGCTCTCGGAGTCGGAGCCGAACTCGGAGGCGGAGGCGGAGCAGGACATCTTCGACACCGGGTACATCGATGCGATCGCGAGCGGCGAGCTGCCGATCGCGTACGTACCGGAGTCGCCCGAGCTAGAGTCGTACGAGGGTGAGGCGGACCCGTTCGACACCTCGTACGCGGAGCGCGTGATCAAGGGGCCGGAGGTTTCCAAGCGCGGCAAGAAGCTCGTCAGCATCGGCTCGGCCGTTGAGGTGCTGACTGGGCGCGTGGAGAGCGTAGCCGGTGGTTCCACCAAGGGTAATCGACCGCGGCGTGGCATTCAGAATTTGCTGCTCGCGAGCTTCGACGAGAGCGAGCAGCAGCAGCAGGGACGGAGCGAAGGAGAGCCGAGCGTCGGTGGAGAGGGCAGGCAGTCCGAGCAGCATTCGGTTGCAGCCGAGCCGCAGTGTTTTAGCTTGCTGGATGACTTTACCGATCTGCCAGCGGACGTGCCGATCGATTTGAGCGTTTCGCTACACCTGACACTACAGAAGCAGCAGCAGGAAGAGGTAGCATCGGCACCGGAGGGCAACGGAGCAGCTCCGGAGCTCGATCTAGACGAGTTTGACGAGCTCAAGAAGCGCACACCGGTCCTAGCGGGAGGTGACGACTTTGAGCTACTGATTGGGGACGCTGGTAAGTTGCAGAAAGCCTTTTGGGCTGGAAAGAGTGCTCTTGCCCTCACACACCTCTTTGCACTCTTCTTTGGACAGGTTCAAAGGCAGCAGCGAGCTCCGACCTACCGGTCGTCGATCTAGACGAGTTCGAGCCGGCCGCAGTAGACGACCCGTTCGATACCGGGTTCGTGGAGCGCATCCTACCGGCGACTGCCGTCGAGGACGACGAGTTTGACCCACGGGCGGAAGAGCCACCGCTCCCCGAGGACGACTTTGACTTTGATCCGCGAGCGGCCGAGCGTGAGTGCAAGCGTCCCAGCACTCCGGACCTCTTCTCGGTCGATCAGCCGCACGGTTCGCTGCCGGTCCGGCCGGACCCGCCGGCCAAGGACCTACTGTCCGGCAGCAGCACAGACCTAGCCGGTATCGCCCACGCGCCCCTTGAGTGTACGGCTGGGGGTAGTGGGGCAGCACCAGCCGCGACCGTCGATCCGTTCGACACCTCGGACGTCGAGTTTATCGTAGCGCCGGGCCGCACCGAGCTCAAGTTCCTGGAGCAGGAGCTCCTGACCGACGGGCGGCCGGCAGGGCTGAGCCACTCGCTCAGCGATCCGGACTTTGATCCGCGCGCGGACAGTGCGGAGGAGCAGCACACGGCCGAGGAGGAGCATCGCACGGAGGAAGACTTCCAGTCGCTCGCGCAGCGCAAGTCCTCCCTCAGCCTGCACATCGCGAACGGAGCTGCCCTCACTGGTGGTGGTGGTGGTGCGAATCGCAGCAAGTCGGTCGTGTTTGCCGTGCCGACGCCCGACCTGCTCAAGCTCGACGGGGAGCAGTCGCTCGCGAAGAAGCCACTCACGCCGTACTACAACCGGGAGCCGTCGCTGCCGGACGCGGACGTCGACCCGTTCGACACCTCGTTCGTGCCGTCGGTCGCGCCCACCCAGCTCGAGCTCAGCCTGCTCGAGCGGGAGCTGAACGGAGCGTCACTCAACCGGAGCTTGTCCGATCCGGAGTTTGATCCGCGCGCCAGTCCACCCGCCGCTGCAGCGGCCGCTACGTCCGGAGCTGATCTGCTCGGCGTGAGCGAGGGCGAACTACATCTTCAGAAGGTGCTGACGCCTGCGCGCGGCAGTGCGGCAGCGGTCGAGGCCGACCCGTTCGACACGTCCATTGCGGTGAACCTGCAGCCGGGCCGGGCGGAGCTGAAGCTGCTCGAGGACGAGCTGATCCCGCCTGTCGCTGCGGAGTGTGCCGGTGCCGTGCCCGACATCCTCTCGGACGGTGCGCCCGAGGCGAGCTCGGTCTTCGTGAAGGTGCTGACGCCGCAGGCCAGCAGCGGTTCGCTCGATCTTGCCGGCGGTGCGGAGCAGGAGGAGATCGACCCGTTCGATACGTCGTTCGTGCCGAGCCTGGGACCGGGCCGGGCGGAAATTAAGCTGCTCGAGAGCGAGCTGATCGACCAGCACTAGAAGGTAGAAGCGGCAGTAGCAGTACAAGCGAGCGCGATGGCGAACCCGTTCCTGATGGACGACGAGCCGCTGGCGGGCAGTGAGTCGAC
This sequence comes from Anopheles gambiae, assembly GCF_943734735.2. Lineage (NCBI taxonomy): Eukaryota > Metazoa > Arthropoda > Insecta > Diptera > Culicidae > Anopheles > Anopheles gambiae. The sequence goes on along the minus strand of NC_064600.1, from coordinate 6,807,238 downwards.
GCCCAACCCGTTCCTGTTCGGGGACGATGGCGGTGCGGCGGACGGTGCCGCCGGCGACGAGTCGGACAACCCGTTCCTGGCGCAGGCCGGGCGCGGCAGCAACCCGTTCGCATTCGGCGGCGAGGACGACGAGGAGATGCCGTCCGCAGCGGCCGTCACGAGCGCGATGGATCTGTTCGGCAGTGCGCCGGACCCGGTCGTGGTGACGTCCGGTGCGCAGCTGTTTCTCGCGAGCGACCACATCATGACGGCGGTCGCACCGAGCGGTGGGGCCGGCGAGCCGGCGGCTGGCGGCGCGAACGCCAACTTCTTCCACACCACGATCAACGAGGAGGACGATCTGATCATCCCGAAGCCGACGCATCTGCACCTCGGCTCGAACACGACCGCCGCCCTGATGGATCCGGACGGGGCCGCCTCGAGCGAGGACGAGCTGACGCGGGGCGGACCGCCCCGCCCGCACAAACCGGTGCCGCCGCGGCCGATACCGCCCTCGACCGCGACCCAGCAGCTGATCAGCTCGATCGCGGACCAGCTCGACCAGACCAGCACGAACCTGCTGCAGAAGATACCGGTGACGCGCACGCCCAGCCCGGTCTCGATGCGGGACCTGCACTCGCCGAGCCCGACGCCGGCCGACTACGGCGAGCTGGCGGCGGCCGCCGCCGACAACCCGTTCGCCGACCATGACCAGCCGCCGGTGGCGGCGCTGAGTGGCAGCGTGACGCCGGTGCAGAAGCCGCCGCGTCCGAGGCCGCCCCCGCCGCGGCCGGCGCCACCCCGCAGCTCGGTAGCGTCGTCGCCGGTCGCTGCCCCGCCCGGGCCGGCGCCGCCCCAGGAGCCCGACCTGTTCGACCTGTTCGGGACGGTGGCGGTGGCGGCCAAGCCGGCGGCACCGCCCAAACCGCCCGCGCCCAAAACGAAGGAAGACATCCTGTCGCTGTTCTCGCAGCCGGCCCAGCCGACGACGGCGGCGACGGCCCCGCGACCCTCCAAGCCCGATCTGCTCAGCGACGATCTGGACGACTTTCTGGGCGGTCTGCCGGGCGCGGCAACGGGCGGCACCGGGCCGGAGCCCGCCTTCGTGCCGAATCTGGCGGAAAATCTCGCCACCGTCGTGCAGCCGATCGCGACGGTACAGGCACCGGCAGTGGCGGCAGTGCCCCCGCCAAAGCCTCCGCCACCGGCAATCGTGCAGCAGCAGCAGCAGCAGCAGCAGGTGGAGGAACCGCTGCCAGCGGAAGAGGAGGCACCGCCGGAGGAGCCGGAGTGCTTCGGGGTGGAGCCGTCGCCCGAGATCGTGCTCGAGGTGGCGCCCGCCTCCGACCCGAGCGACCAGCTCCGCTCGGAGGTGTCGTCCGAGTACAGCCCGACCGGCTCGAACATTACCTCCGGCAACATTCCCAGCTCGGTGTCGGGCAGCATCGTCAACCTGCCGACGCTCGACCGGGCCCCGGTCGAGATGGAGCTGGACGGGGTGGCGGCGGGAGCGGACAGCGACTACGACCGGCAGCAGGTGGAGGAGCAGCACGCCGCCCTGTTCGCGGCGGAACCGCTCGCACCGGTGACTGCGCAGCACTACTACGGCGAGACGACGAACCCGGCCGACCAGCTGATCAGCGGCGGCACGAACGGCACCGCGGCCACCGTCAACCCCTTCGCAATGGTGGACGAGGAGGAGGAGGAGGAGCAGCAGCAGCAGGAGGTGCATGTTGGGCCGGCGCCGGGCAGCGGGCTGGCGTACGCGAACGAGCTGTTCGGGGCGACGAACCTCACCAACAACAACAACAACACCAGCGTGGCCGAACCGGACGCGTTCGATTCGTTCGCCGCCAAGTTCGAGGGCAAGCAGAGTGGCGGCGGTGCGGGCGATTTCGGGGGGCTCGCGACCACGGGCGGAGGCGCTGGTGGCGGCGCACGGGCGGAGAACATCTTTCTGGACGATGGGCTCGGTGGGACCGGGGCGGCGCTCGAGGTGGATGCGTTCGGTGGGGACGCCTGGGGTACGGGTGGCCCGGTCGGTGGTGGCGGTGGCGGCGGGTTTGATGAGGCGAAGGGCGACGGGTTTGGCAACGAGGACGGGTTTGACGATCCGTTCCTGAGCATGCAGGCTCCACCGGCACCGGAGGTAAGTGAAGGGGGGAGGGGAAGGGAAGGGTTTGGCGAAGACGCAACGAGACGTGTTTCGATTTGCTACAAAAGTCAACGTTTATTTAGCAAATTAAGCGATTTTTTACACTTTTAAATGCACTTTTACAAAATCCTACAGTGGTGAACATTATTATAGGGGTCAAATCAAATGATGTTGCAAACAAACAAAAAATCGGCCTCGGTTGCTCATATGTGTGGCAATTTTAGCTTTGATTCCGAAAAAGTAAGATTTGAAATACTTTTTTCATCTACAAATAAATTGTTTTTACTTTTTAAGGGATTTCTCAGGTCATCTGTTTGAGTTGGCATGCTTTTTAGGCTCTTTTTTTGACACGTGGCTATTACCACACATAGTTGGTGACATATTGGTTTGGTTGTGTTGCTACATCACACTGCTACGCATGTAGAAAGTGTTCATCCAGTATCAGAAGACCTGAGGATCCCTGCAATTTTTTTTTTTAAATAATTCTCAAATATGTACAGGCGGTCCCCGAGATACACGGTACCTCTTATACGCGGATTCGGAGATACGCGGTTTTCTAAATTTGACAATTCTTTGAGCAAATTGTACTGATTTGACACATCAATTTCAAATTGCCAAATAATTTCCGTTTTGATCGAATGTTAAAAACTATTTAAAAGGTTTAAAACAGTTATTTTCAGTCAGAATCATATCAAATAATTCATAAAGTGACTAAAACCGCCCCCTACTTGCAAAATTACACAAAAATTTGTGATATTTTAGCAGGAAATCACGAGATTCGACTTACGCGGAAATTCGAGATACGCGGTATTTTGCGGCCGTTTTCGGTCCCCATTAACCGTGCATCTCGGGGACCGCCTGTATTTGTGTTGCAGATTAACCTTCTAAACTGAAACCAGTAAAGTTGTAGGTCATTGCATAGTAAAGCATAGCAATTGTGGCAGATCTGTTGTAAGAAAAATGTACCTTTTATCATACAATGGTATTCAAGAGATGCTCTAAACAGTGCTGCTAAATGTCACTGTCAATGTCATAAAAAATATGACTAAAAAAAATCCAACTCAGCGTCACGTACTCAATTTTGATAATTATATGTCATACTCAAAACGATTGGTGTGACGTATACATATTTCGTGACATTTTTGCGACCATCGCTTGGTCAGTACTATGATCAAATCTGCAAAATGTTACTGACATAGTCATGACAAATTTCGACTGAAACAAAATAATGTCAGCGTTACGAGCTCTACTGTGATCATCCAAGGTACTGTGAACTCAAACAGTTGTTGCGACCATCACATGCTTGGTGATATTGTATGCAACCAAATCTTAGTCAGTTACTTGGTCGTGACATTTTCTGCCGGTGATCATCACGACAGTCATGGGCAATATGCAGTTCGTGCGAGCGGTCCAAGAAAAAAAATGATCATGGTTTCTCGCTCTATTTGACCCGATAGACCATCAAAGCCGACAGAGCTAGGAAGAATGCACATTTTGTTGCTTAAGACCACACGCCAAGTATATTCCAAGAATGTCGTGATAATCACCTACAGAATACGTCGTGACCAAGTGAGTTGGGTGCTAATCAAAATGGCACCAAGCATGTGATTGGTCCACTAACTGTTTGAGTCTCACCTCTGATCATCTCAGTTGTATCACGTGAGCTGACTTGAACTTCATTTCAGTCATGAGTGTTGGTGACTGCAATAGTGGTATTGGGCAGCATTGTTCACTACCAGAAAAAGTCATGATCATGGTTGCGCCGGCATTAAGCTCAGCTTGTCAGTCAGAGTTTCGCGTTTGATTCAAGCGGACTTGAGGGATTAGAAAGAAAAAGATCAGGTCTTTAATTTGATTAAGGAATCCAGACATGCAGCTACCCGATTGGAGATATTGAACAATACAAGCATATAACCTGTGATTGAAGGATACACTATTCATGTAAAGCAACCGAAATACGTCTCGAGGTTAAAGCCTAATGCACTTCCAGTCCCTGTTTTAACGCGTTGTTCTTTCCACAAACAAAAAACAGGGCACACCGTTTGGCAGATCGCACTCGCGCGATTCGGACGAAGGAGGCCGTGAGTTCAACGTGGTGATTCGGCCGAAGGAGGGCGTCGAGACGCACTATTCCGCGCTGGCCCTAGCGCCACCGCCTAAAAGCCCACAGACGGCGTCCATCTACTCAGGCGACTCGTCGCCGCGCGTCAATCCGTTCGAGCGCAGCGACGAAGCAGAAACCATCCCTGTGAGCCTGCCGGACAGTAAGTACTCACATCGCTCTTGCCCCAGCTAAGAATCTCTGAACTCTCGTCCTCTCTCTCTCTCTCTCTCTCTCTCTCTCTCTCTCTCTCTCTTTCTTCCCTTGCTGCTCTACAGAGCCGCAGCTGGAGCGTACCGATTCGCAGGAGACACCGCCGACGCCCCTGTTCGACGAGGACGTGTCGCAACCGCTGGAGGACTTCCCGCGCGTCATCTACCACGGCGACGGGTGGGAGATGCAGCTCCGCCAGCCGAACAAGAAGAAGATCACCGGGCAGCGGTTCTGGAAGAAGATCTACATCCGGCTGGTGTACCAGGGCGACAGCCCGGTGCTGCAGCTGCTGAACGCGGCCACCGACAAGGAGCCGTTCCAGGAGCTGCCGCTGCAGGCCTGCTACTCCGTGTCGGAGATCGGCGCCCAGCAGTACGACAACTTTGGCAAAATCTTCACGATCAAGCTGCAGTACGTGTTCTACAAGGAGCGGCCGGGCGTGCGGCCCGGCCAGGTGACCAAGGCGGAGCGGCTGACCAACAAGCTGAGCCAGTTCGCGGCGTACGCGATCCAGGGCGACTACCAGGGCGTGAAGGAGCTCGGCAGCGACCTGAAGAAGCTCGGGCTGCCGGTCGAGCATGCGCCCCAGATCTCGCAGCTGTTCAAGCTCGGCTCGATGAACTACGAGGACATGAAGCAGTTTTCCGTGTGCATCGAGGAGGCCCTGTTCAAGATGAACGTGCACCGGGACCGGGCGCTGACGTACAAGACTGAGGAGGTGCAGGTGACGGCGGTCGACGAGCTGTACGTCGAGCAGGACGCGGAGGGTCACGTGATGAAGCAGATCGCGCGCGTCCGGCTGTTCTTCCTCGCGTTCCTCACTGGTAGGTGATCGCCGGCAATTTGTCATTCAACTCTTTTTGGTGACACTCACCGTGAGTTGAATCGTTTGGGAGCTAAACTGTTCATTAGAGAGATAAATCATGACTTGAGTGAGTAAACTCTCAGGATGCACAAGCAGCTCATTGCACGGAATTAAATCACTCACTTGAGAGTTAAACTATGAGTTATCGCTCTGCGTCGTCCAACAGCTCACTCACAGATATTTTTAAAAGATTCAATGAGTTCAATGAGTAACTCACCATGCTAACTCACGCACTCTTTAGTAGCTCACGCTATAGAGGGCTCGCTTCTCATTACTTCATTTAACACTTCACTTTTTTTGTTTTGTCTATCCCCTTCGCCCCCACCCGAAGGCATGCCGGACATTGAGCTCGGCGTGAACGACCTGTGGCGCCAGGGCAAGGAGGTCGTCGGCCGCCACGACATCATACCGGTCGTGACGGAGGAGTGGATCCGGCTGGAGGGTGTCGAGTTTCACAGCTGCGTCCAGCAGGACGAGTACGAGCGGAGCCGCACGATCAAGTTCAAGCCGCCGGACGCGTGCTACATCGAGCTGATGCGGTTCCGCATCCGGCCGCCGAAGAACCGCGAGCTGCCGCTCCAGCTGAAGGCGACCTGGTGCGTGACCGGCAACAAGGTGGAGCTGCGGGCGGACGTCCTGGTGCCGGGCTTTGCGTCCCGCAAGCTGGGCCAGATCCCGTGCGAGGACGTCTCGATCCGGTTCCCGATACCGGAGTGCTGGATCTATCTGTTCCGCGTCGAGAAGCACTTCCGGTAGGTTTTGAAGGGGGCTGGGACAATATATGAGTGGGTTTTAATGCATTCTCTCTCCTGTATTTTACCAGCTATGGTTCGGTCAAGTCCGCTCACAGACGCACGGGCAAGATCAAGGGCATTGAGCGGATTCTCGGCACGGTCGACACGCTGCAGGAGTCGCTGATCGAGGTCACGTCCGGGCAGGCGAAGTACGAGCATCACCATCGGGCGATCGTGTGGCGGTGCCCCCGGCTGCCGAAGGAGGGCCAGGGCGCGTACACGACGCACCAGCTCGTCTGCCGGATGGCGCTGACCAGCTTCGACCAGATCCCGGAGCAGCTCGCACCGTACGCGTACGTCGAGTTTACGATGCCCGCGACCCAGGCCTCGCACACCACGGTCCGGTCGGTCAGTGTGCAGGACTCGGAGAGTGACGAGCCGCCGGAGAAGTACGTGCGCTATCTCGCCCGCCATGAGTACCGGTAAGTGTTTGCAGAAGCATATCCTCATCTGGCACAGTAGCGCTACAGCAGTTCGCTATATTCTCTTCTCCATCGACAGTGTCGGCATCGAGCATACTACTGGCGAGTCGTTGAACCCGTACCTAGCGGCGACCACCGTGACGAAGCAACCGATCCAGGAGGAGCAACCGATGGCGACCACACCGATCGCACCGAGCGATTCTGATTCCGATTCCAACTAAAGGGAGGGAATACGTTTGATCCTACGCAACCCTCTAACGTGAAAGCAGAAGAGGCAAAGCAGACGGTTAGCGTGGTTAGGGACGTTACAATATTACTGAAATACTCATCACAGGTTCCCCGCAAGCAAGGACACTAACCTTACTCCCCGTACGTATTGATAAACAAGATAAACACGCAGACAAACAAAAACCCAACAAATCGCATACGATGCGCACGTATTACATTACACTATAGAAACATTATAGCTGTTATTGAATTATATTAGTTGGACAATAAACGACACAGACACGAGCCACTGGTAGGTTATAGAGAGAGAGAGAGAGAGAGCTAGAGAGAGTTAGAGAGCGAACGAGGCTAGTGTATACACTCGCACAGCTGTCACAGGCACTGGGCACCCAAGAGCTGAGTCACAGGTGCCTGTGACGCGTCGAGTTAGTGCAGTTAGTAGCAGCAATATACATTTAGCATTTACAAACAACAGCCCCAAAATCGAAAACAGCACGAAGGTGACACAACACACACAGCAAAATAGGGCGCGCGTGTGTGTGTGCTGGTGGGTATGCGCGTGCGGGTTGTGTGTGTGATGTGTGTGTTGCAGAGTAAGATATTAATTAGGACCCGCCCTACGACGGGGAACGTAAACCATCACTACAGACGCGCGCGCGCTCCCCTGTACACACCAGCACCAGTACACATGCTGCGTGGGAAAAGATCGTACTCTAGTGTGTCTCTATCTGTGCTGTGTTTGTGTGTTACGGGGAGCGTTACTTTTACCGTTACTTAGAGTGCTCAGCCCATGACCCTCACCTGGTACCGCTTACGTGTTTGCGACTGTCGTCGCTTGAACTAATCCGCCATCTGCATCTGCTGTGTTTGCTTCCCTACCATTCCATCTGTCCCCTTGCCCGCGGTGAGCGTCTCACTGTACATATGACATACTGTACTGTCACTATATATCTGACAGGCTGTTCCGCAGTTCCGCGAGGCCACAGTACGCGGCTTCTCTACATGTGATGATGGGGATGGTGAGGATGGGGATTCACACTTTACAGTTTCGGGCGGGACAGTTTGAGGCGTGTGCGGGCTAGTTTAGTATATTACATAACTCGCTTCCTATTATAGCATTATTGGCAGCTAACCGACCCAATCGACCAATCGGCCCAGAGTAGCCTGGGAATTCGTGTGCTTAGACAAAACCAAGAAAAAAAAAAACAAAGGATTATAAGACAAAAAAAAAACAACAATGCACCAGACGGTATCTGTTTGTTACGTTTTTGTGTTGTGACACACGCACTCAGCACACCAGCACAGCAGCAACCACTTCTTTCCCCCTTGCGCACTGTGCAGGTGTGTGGGAGGTTAGTTTATTTCAAAAGACAGGCTTGAGCTGGTGGACGTAACGCCGGTGCGCGTTACGCGTTGCGTTACACAGCCATAGGCTTTTTATCTGCAATCTGGTTTCAATCAGTTAGTCGAGGTGTAAGTGCGCGCGCGCGCGTGTGTGAGTGCGCTTTCTAGGTTCGTATGGTAACATATCATTAGACATTCCAAGCAAGCACGAAAATTCCTGGCAATCTCCGTTGTACGTTCCACCTTTGTTTTGCCAGCGATGGGGATTGCAATACACCCGTTACCCCGTTACCTTCCTTGTCTGTGTGCGTGTTGTCTCTTGCGTTACGCCTCAGTATACACTAAGTTTAATGCCATTCCCTGGCTCGCAAGCGGCACACAGTGACGTACCGCAGGAGGGCAACCGCATGGAGGCTGACGAGGCGTCGTTGTTTGTTGAACGCGGTGGATGATGTTATAGTTTTTGCGTTAGAATTCCTGTAACCCCCACTACCCCCCCCCCCCCCTCTCCTTCCCACACAGATGGGCACGTTATTGTTGGTGCAAGCAAGATATTAGCGAGTGCGCGAAGTATGTGGCGCCCGCATGGGAAGATGATGAGTGATTATACGCAAGAAAATATAAATATATATATACACACACATGGTTCATAACATTAAATGACCTAGATTGAACAAAACCCGTAGCGAATATAAAGCAAAAACACATGACAACTTATATATATACATAGTGAAAGAATGGCAAACGTACGTGTGTAATATGGTTGATTAAATATAGAACTGCTATTGCTAAAAGATTAAAAAAAACCGAATAGAAAAGACAGCAACAAACGAAACATCCCGAAACATAAGGATAGTGGATAGGTGGAAGGACAGACATCAAAAGAAGGAAGACAAACGAGCGAGTAAAAATTGGGGAAAATGGGGCGAACAGAGCTGATAATATCGCGCAATAAATACAACTCGACAGTTGCAGATGCAAAAAGAAATGAAGGTACAGACAGACGAATCGAGATGCGGAAACAATATACATATATACATAGATATATTATATATAAATGAGAAAGGAAACCAAAACTAGATATATATGACGATATACATAGAGCGAGATGTACTAGCGAGTCATACGCGCAAGTGGTCACCAGTTCAAGCGCCAACACTACAGTTTCCAACACTATTTTGCTCGATCTGTGTCGTCGATCTGGCGGCGCTTTAAGATCTGTTCAAGGATGAAAGCTAGAGAGAGAGAGAGAAAGTAGCTCTACAACTACTACACACGCAATGACAGTTCAGTATTCTTTGCGCCCAGCGTTCCTGTGTGTCCTCTCAGCCCTCCCGCTGTAGTGTGTTTGTATCGGGACATGGTAGCAGAACAAAAAAAAAAACACGCTATTAAACCACGACTACACAACCAAAACATGAGATGACAGATGAGCAGCAGCAAAAGGATACAGGCGAAATCATAACGTACGAAATTTGCGGACATATTCATATATACATACATATAGCTATCCCTTACCTGGTCAGGGGGAGGGCTACTAATATTACATTAAAGAAAAAAAAACTGGACAGAAAACAAAGAGTGTTACAAACAAGCAACCTAAACTATGTAGTGTGTCATTGTGACCCCCCCTCCCCTCCCGCCCCTCCCCTCCAACACCCCATTTCTCCCCTGCTCCCTTCACCAGGAACATTGTTGTGAAATATTGGCAAACGCATATTGGAGTGGCAGCGGCAAAGCCCGCACACCGTGTGCCCCTCGGTCCGGTGTGCGGTGTGGGAAAAGGGGGAAAGAGCGAAAGAAAATCAATAACTTAAATAAACTCAAAGTGTTATATACCAGACTACGCGGAGTGTGCAGAGTAGGCGAGTTTTTGGTGCGTCTGTTTGTGTAATATCTGAGAAATGATGTGTCGCTACGCCGATTTGCAGGTTTTGTATGGCACTGTTTTGGTATTAGTGTCGCGGGAAAAGATGATCTGTGAGTCTACGGAACGTCCCGAATTGCTGTAGCCGTCTCTTCTACTTCAGCCCACTCAACGGATAGAAAAGCCTGTATATTCAATCTGTTGTATTAGGTGCATGGCTGCTATTGGGCGATGTATTCTGTAGATACTCACATCAGGCTTATTTGACATCGGTGCAGCAGCAGTAACAGACAAGCATCGGGGATGATTCTGGACGCAAATCTGGTAAATTCTGGAACGATTAGTGCTACGAGCTGAGCTTCTCCGACAGGCCACGCGAAGGATAGGCCCTCAGCAAGAGTCTTAGGGTCGTAGCAGAGGAGACACAAACAAATACAGAGCCTTTGATGCATTGCCTACTAACTAGTCCTTCCCGCTGGTTGCTTCTAATCCCAATGTTGGGAAGCCTATGAAGTCGGAACGGGGTGTTTTGCTAGAAAATCCAGGAGCTATGTCCTATTTCGGATGATGGAATTGAAGGTCCCAACTCCAAGAACTTCTGCGTTTGAATCTCCCTTTATTTAAAACAAGGCCTACTTTTATACTAATGTTTATCCTTGCACGTTTACCCGGTTATCCGCTCGGACTGGATTGTTCGGGTGTCCAGAAAATTCTTATTTTGACGTGGAAGGATATGGAAGGATAAAACAATGGTTACTGGGATGAGGAAAGGCAAAGGAAAAGCGCACTTAACAATTAGTGACTTCCAGGAGTTCCTTTGTCATACGTTCTAGGGTTTCAAGACACTGGAATTCTTTGCCGATTACAGAACCTGAAATAACGTACGTCAAACATCCGCGGCATCAGACATTGGAGCATTACAGCTTACATGGAAGGACGGTATACACGTTTTAGACTCCTATTACTTGGCCAGAGTTCTCGTCATATTCTCCTGAATAGATGCTACGAGTCATCTCGTTTTGACTTTATTTTGATTATCTGTTCCTGTTATTCAGAAGAGTTCCAGAATACATCTTCAGCACGGGGTTTTGCTCTCGTTCCCTATTCAGCAGATTCTGGATATCACAGAGACACAAATATACGCAGACACTTCCTTCACATTCTCGGTCGAAAACACTAGTTTTGTTATCTACCATCTACGTCATCAAACGTGCTTCCGTTGCTGGGACTTTTCCAACCCATGTCTGCGCACTACTAATCCTGCATTACCATTCCACCCCGTCCCGAATCTTGTTGACGCCGCAGTTTCACTTCACTTTCCAAAATTGTCGTCTCCATCCTTATCAGCGGTCCTCGTAAAGCGACCGATACCAAAAAAAAAGTGCATTCGTCGGCAAAGATTTTACTGCCGGTGCTGTAGTCTGACCTCCACAACCCCTCACCCCCCCCCTCCCCCCCTTGTAGCCTTTAGTGAGATGATAGTGTGCGATCGGGAAGATCCTATCGTGCCAAGGGCACACAAAAACGGAACATTATTCGGTAAGAATGGTCTCGCGTGAAAGCGCGTAATACCGCGCAACATCTAGTGACATCTCCCCGCACCGAGGTGAAAGGGCATCCGAGAACCTCCCCCCCCTCCTAAAAAAAGAGCACGAAAGATAAGCACGCCTCGGACACTGTAGTGGTGGGCGGTACCAGCCAGGGAAGGCGGGTAAGATAATACACATTGCAGAAGGATAATAAAGCACGCTTTGCCGCGCGCCATAGCCGCATGTTTTATCGAATGCTAATTTCGGGGCGGACATAAATCACGATGAAATTCCATCATTCATGTGTGTCGAGCAGGCATACCGGGCGGTCCGGGCGGACCAGCATACCATGGTGGTGGAATTTGTGCGCCCGGTGTCTGTGGTTGTGCGAGATAGGGAAGAGTTGGGCTGTGTGCACTGCGTCCGGCGTATAGCAGAGTACTTGCACAGCTTGAGGTCCCGGCGGAGGTGCGAAGCTGCGGGGAAATCAAGTCAAGCTTGTGTGTCGCAGCAAGGGGGCCCATGGGGCAGGGAAGCGATTTGTCTGATGAATGTAGAAACAATGCAGGCAAGCAATGTACGCCTTCGGTGGCTTGCATGTTTTTTTGTTGCGCTCTTGTTCCGTTTCAGCGTTGTAGAACACAAGAATTCCGATCCGATTCAAGGCAAGACTGCCCCTTAATCATTTGCATCATAAAGCTACCTCAAAGTAATGTCCATTTGAAACCGCTATGCCGTCCTGGGATGTGTGTATGACTCGTAGAGCAAAAAAGTTTGACAATCCTGCATATGAGATTCATTTTAATATGTTTGTGGCAGTTGTACAGTCGTTGCCATCAAATTTTGGCTTTAAGGCATCAATTTTTGTCAATGTGGATACATTTTTGACACTAACTCGCCTTTTTTTGTCTCAATTTGTCAACAATGTTTGACTATTGAAGGAATCATGATACTTTTACAAGATATATGAGTAGATACACAAATAGTCAAAATTGCTTAAGCAGCTAATTTTGGCATGCTAAAGATCGCTGCTTGAATTCGTTTTTTTGCAGTAATTAAACAGCATCAAAGTTCCAGGTGGGTCTTTCATACAGCGCTTAAGCAGCTTCATTATGCTACGGTCCCGGGGATTATTTTTCTTTGTGTTTTATTTTCAAGCAAGGCGTCATCAATGAAATAAACAAAACGATGCGTGTTTTTTTCATTTGCATGATTATTTTAAAACTTTAGAAACTCTTGAATTTCATATAATTTTAGATAGTCTACTAAAAAATCACAATCACTTCACTCAATAATACTTCTTAATTTATCTTATCTAGCTTGTGCAGTAGCAATGAGATGTTTGAGGGCACCAGCCTTTGACACTTTGACAAGAGCCACCTCGTACCGATGTCATGCATTAAAAAGCTATAAAGTTCCACAAAGTTCGGTACACGTTCCTAACAAGCCTTAAAGTTCTATCATGTACCCTACACATAGTGCTAATCAGCCGCAAAGTTCCAAATAGTACCGTGTGCTTGTTAAAAATCGCCATAGTTCCGCAAAGTACTTCTTATCTCTTAATCAGTCAGAAAGTACGACATCGGAACGATTTTTCGTTAAACAGCCTCAAATCAGCTATAGAGTTTGAGTTGGCTATTTGGGCATATGTCAACTGTAATGTAACACTACAAAAATATTACAACAATAGTATAATTTGTTTTTTTTTTTGGGAATCCTTCATGCAAACTGAACTTTTTCAGTGCATTATATCGTCCGCAATATGCAACATGATTTTGATATTTTAAATTATATTTATTACACTATGAATTACTCAACCTCAATTGGAACTAACATTGGAACACACAGCGTTAGACATAAGCTTAAATTTTATACAGAAAACAATTGACTTGCCGCCAACAATGCATGGCTCACAGACAACAATTGTTGTGCACTGTCAAAAAATGATCCCTTGGAGGCAAACATTGTGATACGCTGTCAGTTTGTGATGACAGTACTGTAAGAACAGTTCGCTAGTATCTTTGATATTATTTTTGAAATTATTTAAAAAAGAATTAATATTCTTCTGATGAGTTGGACGCGCCTGGCTAAAGAGAACAAGCTGAAGCGTACCATCCATAATACCCGCAGACTTGCTGCCATCAATACCCTGGGATAAGATGGATAAGAGTTTGGTTTTAGGTTGGGTTGGGCTGCTGTTTTTTGCTACACTTTTTTCATAATAGTTTCTTGCACTGTTTGCTTGTTTTGTCTAGATATCGCTTCTTCAGTATAGAGATAAGGGAATTACTAGGATTTGATCGTGTGTACGACCGACAATGTGAAGATGGCTGAGCCGCTTGTCCTGGGCGAGGAAAGATAACTCATCCATCAGCTACTAATCTGAGTTTGTTCAATTAGAAAAAAAAAATATTTCCTATTTAACACACGATTCTATAAGTATGAATATTAGGATGCCATTATTAGCAACAAATTCGCGCCAAAACGTACCTATACCTCACCTAAAACCACCGTAAAAAAAAGAAATGAAAAAAGTCGTCCGAGCCGCTAAAACCACTCAATCATTTGCCCGCACTGTCCGGGCCCCGCAGAACGAATTGGAGCAGCAGGAAGCAAGTAAAAGGGTCCGGGTACCGGCTGGCGATAGAAAAAAAAAAAAAAAACATGTGCCGAAACGATGTAGGCATTGTGTTCGACCGACGACTTGAAGCTAATAAAAGATTTATTCGCTCATCGGGGTTCGCAATTGTGGTAGTAAACCAAAGGGAAGCAGCCAAAGTGTGACGAGTGGGATGGGGCGGATACGCAAGTGAACCGTATGGAAAGAAACTCATCATCTCGATGCTGCGAGCCCGTAAGTGGATGGAAGAATAAATTTACTATTTGTGGCGATACGAGCGACGGTCGCGTTTGGTTGGTGCGAGCGCTTTCCTACCGCTTTTCTCCACACTTTGCTCGACCGTTGGCCGCTGGGAAATAATTTATGAGCCGTCCACGGGCCGCGAAGCAGCTGGGCCGCGAGAGGTCAAATCAGCAAGCTAGATGAATTAGGCTAATTAATTGGACCGAGCGGCCGCCGAGATCGACGCGATGGTTCGATTGGGGTGGTATGATTTGATGTTTTTCGTGTGTGTTTGTGTATGTGTGTGTTTAGATGAAAAACTTTCGCGAGGAGCCGTGGAAATTTGGGGTGGGAAGATTTACAAATATGTCAACGTCGTATGGACAAAAAAATATCATGTGCTACTAAATAAAACGACATTTGATGGTGTTTAACCTGTTTTCTAATGAATATCGGTAAAAATACGCAAAAGGTGATTTATTTATTTCAAAATAGAACAAGGGCTAGCGAGAGAATAATGCTTGAAGTGTTTTCAATTGACTGTTGATAAGAGATACATCTTCTATATGTCCACTGGAAGCAGTTAAAATTCCATTGAAGAAAAAGAATTAAATAAGTTCGTTCATTACCACAAACAATATTAACAATAGCAACAAAAGCGAGGAATAAATTCAAACTAAGTGTTGGATTTTGAGATAGGCAGAACACACCCTTGATTAAAAATTGAACAGGTAACCCACACCCTGAAGGTTAGGCAATGGATAATAACGCCTACACATAGGCAACACGCACTGCATCTATTTTCCCATTAGCCAGAAATTCCATTAACCAAAGTCAAACTAGAATAGTGCACACTTGAACGAGAATTGTAGAGGGAAAAGTATCCATCGCTGGGAACGGAGCACGTAGGCTCATGATAATAACACCACAGAAATTGACTTAAAATCAAACTAGAATTCCGGCGTATCCTACTTAAATCTCTTATCGTAATATTAGTGAACATTGCACTTAATTCGATTCCCGTTGGGAGTGGCAAGACATTTTCAATAAGTGCTGCGGTAAGCAAACTGGAAGTTTGTATCGCGGTCTCAGCCTTAATCAAGGCTTTGGCTTGTGAGTAAAACTCCCTCGCTATACAGTCCTCCAGACGGAGTAGGCCGTTTATCCTACACTAAGCACGAGTGAATGATATCGTTAGCACATGGAGTGTACACGAAATTAAAGGTAGTTAAATCAAAGGAATCAAATAAGGAAAAAACAAGACTGTCCAATGAAATAGACAAGATCAATATCCGGAGCATATGCATTTTCATTTGTTGTAGCTACTTTTTAGCATTAAGTTTGATGTTTTGGTGGTCGTTCTTACAATTTGTGTCTTTTTTTAAGTTTAGTTTTAGTTTTCCATTTGTTATTGGTAAGTTTTCCCAATGTTTTGATTGTTTAACTGAAGTTATTAATTTTTATATCGTTTAAAGTTGAAAAAATGCCTTTAAAAATATATACTACTTGAAAGAAACTAACCGTAACCTAGAGCATGCATTAGAGCAAACTTGAGAAAGTGCTGATGCCTTTCGAAAAGTTATAACAAGCAGATCAAAAACAGATCACATACACCGGCTCACACGCACACACCCAAACCAATAGGAATGTATGAAAAAAAAGTAAGAAAAAATCTCTCAGCCCGTTTTTTTTGAATGTATTTTTTTTTCTACAATTTTCCGTTGCACCAAACCACACAGACTGTTTTGGCCAAACAGCGGGCTGGCCACTTTGGTGAGTTACCGCTTTTTCCGAATAGCGCAACCTTCGGTGTTGCCGTTTTTCACACCGCAACGTGTGTCACATTTTTGCCATTGATGGCCAAATTCATTTCCACTCTCTCGCTCACACACACACACACACACACACACACACACACACACACACACAAACAGGGAGAGTTTTGCCTGGAAGCGAGACGAAACGATGCTTCCGTTTAACGAACCCTGTCGGGAAGCGGGACGGGCCGGGGTTTGTGCCAAGTTGCGGCAAGCTGCGGGGGAAGGGAAACTGTGCTAAAGTGCCTAACGAAGGCGCAAGGCGTGCCAGCTCACACCAGCGCCGTGAGTGAAGGAAATGGAGGGCGGCCGGTTTGACAAAAGGAATGAAAAGAAACGCAATCGGATGGCTCGGGAGGGAGGAGAGCGTTGCGGAACAATCTGCATCAAAATAGCAGACAGAGCGCACGGGAGAGAGAGAGAGAGAGAGAGAGAGAGAGAGAGAGAGAGCGCGAGACAGGGGAAGCGGGAAAACCCGGTACCGTCTCGAAATCAAATAGCAACTTTCCGTTTGAAATTCAAATGCACTCTAGGAAGTTTTCGCTTCACTTCCGGAAAAAGCGAACCCCGGAGGAAATGGAAACGCCGTCGCTGGCAGTGGGGGGGGGGGGGGCGTCCGGGGACCGGTTTTGGAAAATGTCGCTCCGGTTGGCACACGCCAAAGCAAAACTCCTTCGCCAAAGAGGCAGCAGAGAGAGAGAGAGAGAGAAAGAGAGGAAAAAACATTGAGGAAAACTCTTAGCACTCCCTCGGCAGGGCGGTTTGCAGGTGGGGGGGAGGTGCTACTTTTCAAAAATTATGCTAAATGAACACTCCGGAGCCGGGGCCTACTTGGCACTTTCGTGGTGATGTGGTGGTGGGTGTTAAGGAGAGAGGGAGGGGAAATATCTTGTGCCCGCTTTGTGAGCGAGCGAGTGCATTCCGTTCGGCAAGTGCTCCAATTAACGTGCCTTTCCCGCGTGTTAAGCGGGCGCTTTATGTTATGCCCCCCGTGCCCTTGTTGCCCCGCCCTTGCCCTAATGCGTGCCGGCACTAATCCCGCTGCACTCTGTTTCGTTGTGTGCACTCCCGCACTACAAGAGCCAGCTGTTGTCTGTTTTATCTTGTTGTGCTTTTATTTTAAAAATAAAATGCACATCTACCGTTTGTCTACCTGTAGCCAACGGAGGAGTGGAAAGGGCCGGGAGCATGAGTGGCGGTGCCCCCTTCAAATGGAAGCAACATTTTGCGAGCGTGTGTACGATTGTATGGCAATGAAAAGCTTCTGTTTTGGAAGAAAAAAGCCAACAGAACTAGCAAAACATAATAATGAAGGTTGTGTCGTTCACGAGAACACTGACGCGCCTTGGGTCGGGCTGGAACAGCAACAAAAAAACATACATTCCACCCGCTCCGGGAAGGTTCATCTTCTTCAACATCTTCTGTGCATGTGTGTCTACAGGCTACATAGAGGGTAAATAATTTCACTTTTGGGCGAGTCAAAAGGATAGTTCGAGCAGGATTCGTTGGGGTTCGGTATGCTGAGGTGGTTTGCAGTGTGCAAAGTGAGCGAAACAAAAAAAAAAGAGTCCCTATGAGTGCGTTGCCCCAGTAAGGCAGTTTTGCCGTGCGGGATTGCATAAATTGAGGCGCTCAAAAGTTCGCGCTAACAAAACAGTGAGATATTGTGATATAAGGTTGTAATTGTTTGTTTCCAGCTAAACTTACATTAGTGTAGCAAACATGATCGTGTATGAACCATTTTAAGCTATCCAATACACAAATCCATATACAATTCAACATGGCAGAACGGAACTGTCAATTGATGGTGAAATGTTAGAGGGGCAAACATTTTAGCATCTTGGCTAAACAAATAAACACTGCGGAGCAAAATGGTTGTGTTAAAAATGTTGCTCTATATCCCATCGGGTAAATCACTTTAAACTGATGTTTTGTGCTACATCTTATAAAAGAAAAACAATTAGAAGTAGACAAATTAACAACTAATGTCAACGGATGAAATGAAATTCAAAAAAAAAAAATCAACATCAAACGTTGTAAGAAAGTAATGTAATGTGTTAGAATAATAATAATAATAATAATAATAATAATAATAATAATAATAATAATAATACAGGGTTTCGAATCATATAAGGGAATAGTTCAACCACTTAGGGGAATGTTGCAAATCGGTAGGGGAATGTTGCAAGCAAGCTGTGGATGTTTGCAATCACTTAGGGGAGTTTTGCAATCGATTAGGGGAATGTTTCAAGCGTACTGTGGAGCTGTCATCAGACTGTGGGTGCCGCTGTAAATACCTTAAAATATTTTCGTCAATCTTACTAACTTATCATGTTTAATTATGACTCCGCAGCAGGATTTATTTAGTTTATCATGCGTACAGCAGAATCCCACACGAAAACAACTCCAAACGATGTTTTTAAAAAAACCTCATCGGTATCAATTCGTAGCTTTTTACACAGGCACCCACAGTCTGATGACAGCTCCACAGTACGCTTGCAACATTCCCCTAATCGATTGCAAAATTCCCCTAAGTGATTGCAAACATCCACAGCTTGCATGCAATATTCCCCTACCGATTTGCAATATTCCCCTAAGTGATTGAACTATTCCCTTATATGATTCGAAACCCTGTAATAATAGTAATAATAATAATAATAATAATAATAATAATAATAATAATAATGATAATAATAATAATAATAATAATAATAATAATAATAATAATGATAATAATAATCATAATAATAATAATATTAATAATAATAATAATAATAATAATAATAATAATAATAATAATATTTATAATAATAATAATAATAATAATAATAATAATAATATTAATAATAATAATAATAATAATAATCATAATAATAATAATAGTAATAGAAATAATAATGATAATAATAATAATAATAATAATAATAATAATAATAATAATAAAAATAAAAATAATAATAATAATAATAATAATAATAATAATAATAAAAATAATAATAATAGTAATAATAATAAAAATAATAATAATAATAATAATAATAGAAATAATAATAATAATAATAATAATAATAATAATAATGATAATGGAAATAATAATAATTATAGCAAAAATAGTAATAATTATTATTGTTATTATAATTATTTTTTTTTTCATTTTGTCAGCCGCCTAGGGTTATATCATGGTTATATCGAACATATGAGCTGACCTTGATTAAATGTGGCGCAAACTCTCAAAAATGGATCTTCCTGACCGAAAACAGAACGGCTGGAGGGGATAACAATCGGAGGTCTGTCGCGGAGACGACGAGAAGGAACGTACAGAGGAATAGAGCTGAGGAGCGAAGGAGCATCGATATTGGAGGACAGAAGGCTGGCGATGAAGTAAGACTGCGCGCGTGAATGTCGCGTGTTTGATTTCCATCAAGCCCAAGATTCGACAGCGGAGAGAATAAGAAGCCACAGGTGCATTCTATCCGTGCAGAAATCTACGTATTGCGATACGTCTAAACTTCCTCTGCACTCTCTCTCTAGTCTCTGCATAGCGTCACCTCCAGCCGGGGTCCACACAACACTAGCGTAATCTAACACAGGTATAGCGGATCTCTCAGCTCAGAGGCAAGACGAATGATGAGTCCCAGCGCTTTGTTCGCTTTAGCAACAACCTGGTTCTTCTGGTCATTGAATGTGAGGGTTTCAACGAGCTAACCACCAAGGTCCTTAAGTGAAAACTCTCTTATTATCTGAGTTTGACCAAAAAAGTAGTTAAAAGCAGTAGTAAAAACAGGCCTATAATTGAAGAAGAGAGGAAGCATGTTGTAAGAATGTCATGGCAAAATGGTCATACACGAAATGTTGGCGTCATAAACAGTATAGTTTTATTTAATAGATTTACAGTCTCAAATACAGTCTCAAATTTTTAGAGAGCGAGAGAGAGAGAGAGAGAGAGAGAGAGAGAGAGACAGAAAGAGAGAGTGAGAAAAAAAGAGAGAGAGAGGATACTGATCAGTTTGCCCCAAGCTGGATGTCTTAACAAATGCCTGAACGGCACGAAACGGTGAAAATAACAACAGCTGCAGTTTTATGTCGTTTTAGGTTTTATTTATTTATTTAGAAATTGTAGGTTATGAAATGTTCATGTTGTGCAAACATTCTTTTTGATGTTTTCTAATCATTAGAATTTATTTCAAAAGTGCTAATTTGCCAATAATACAGGTAACCATTTTGCTCCGCATTCCCCTACGAGCGACCCGTTGGCAGCTAAACAAATTACGCCTAGCAGTATGCAAAGTGAGTCACAAATGAAGCTTCTTCTCACTATTCCAGAGCGTTTCAGAAAGAGAGAGAGAGAGAGCGAGATAGAGAGAGAGAGAAAGAGAGAGAGCGAGAGAGAGAGAGAGAGAGTTTGTGCTTAAGAAAAGGCTGTGTAATGTTTATAGCTACTATCACTAAAAATTATAATTTATATAATTTTGGAGTTTTAAGTTGAAAGCTATTTTCAAACGACACTGCCCCCCCCCAAAAGTATGCAATTTGCAAGACACCTGTTCGGCTTATTGAGCTGCAGTTGTATGTGATTCCCAAATAAGTGTGCACTCGCGGATGCGCCACGCCACAGAACGGCAAGCGGACGCACATACACAAAGCACCGTGTGAAAGTTTCACGGTTATGCAAAATTTCATTTTCGAAACCTGCCTGGGTGCACACTGCTCTTTCGCTACGGTTCGTTTTTACAGGCGCCGTGTGTGTGGAAAGGTTTGCCCGGGCAGGGGCAGAGCAAATAGATGTGTGAAACCGGTGAGTGGGAGCTTTGCGTATGTTTCGCGTCGATTGGGAAGGTAGGGGAAGCGGGGGGGGATGGGAGTGGTTATAGAGACCTCAAAGATGAATTCAAAAGGACGGTGATGGAGCAAGAAGGGCGGGGGAAGGGGGAAGCCAGGACGGCACACGAAGCGAAATCAAAAACAAACTGCTCATCGTTCTGTTGCGCCTAAATGTATGCAAGGGGAAGAAAGGACGCTTACACGCGGAAACGGCGGGGGTCGGTGGCTGTCTATTATTTTTTTCTTATCTCACCCCACTTCATTTACACACACACACACTCACTCACAAATACATTCAGATCAATGATCGGTGAAGTTTTGGCAGTCTAATGAAGGGCCACCGTGTCGTACTCTTCACCACAGCGGGCTCTCAACCCAACGCACTCTGGTACATTCAACATAGGACTCATTCGATTTGTGGCATAAAAACCTCCCCCCCCCCCCCCACGACAACATCACATCCTCGACACACAAAGAAAGCACAGCAATGTGGGTGAGTGCAACAAACCTTAAAAAACGAGCAAACACACTCCTGCTCCGGCCAGCCCATGCTCCGCCTCGCCTGCACTGGGGCGTGCCGCACGGGGCTGGCTGGCTGGCTGATGTAAAAGCCCGGTGCGCACCAGTGCGGCAATGTTAAATATTTGAGTTTTTATTCGAAATAAATGTACACAAATTTGCACAATTACGCTTACGGGTTGTGCCGGGCTTTGGAAGCGGCGCTGCTGGGCAGAAGTGGCCGGCGGGGAAGCTCTGGCAAAGGGCCCCGTGCGGTACCAGACCTCATGAACAAGTGGTTTGAAAGGCGTGTTTGTGTTTGAGCCGCGCACTTGCTCTCTATCGCTCTCGCTCGCACGTCCACTCGAGTTTTGGTGGATGAATATTTCGATTTTCGGAACGCTTGTGGCGGTTTCAAATAATGGCTGCTGTGGGGAGATCCCGGTAGCGAGGGCAAGTGGAAAGTGCCCGTGTGTGTTCGAGCTGGCTCTGCAGCACATTCATGCATGGGCAATGTGCAATGGGGGAGTGGGGGAGATGGCAAAAAACGGGGGGGGGGGGGGGTTAATTGTAAGCCGAGCTGTGCCCTTCCGGGTTTTGTACAATGGGTCGTTGAAGGGTAGCGCGGGAGCAGGGTCGAACATGTCGGGAAAGGAGGGGCGTTAGTCCTTTTGTCTGACTTGCACGCCAGTGATCGGAATAGAGAGGGTTGTGGGAGGGAAGGGTGAAAGGGAATATGCAATGCCATTTTGACATAACTGGAATAATCTGCCCCTCGGTTCGAAAATGGTTGGCATTGCTGGTTAAGGGCATCTGAAAAATGTTACCAAACGAAATGAGATAGAGACTGCGGGTGTGTGTGTGTGTGTGAGAGAGAGACAGCGGAGGGATGGATTGTAAATGAGAGCTGTTAAATAATCACACCCGCTTGCACATCAAGCGTGCGGTAGAAATCGATTTTCCTTTGCTTTTTATTCCGATATGGAAAACGGTGCTGTTCTCTGTTCTCGTCCCAAACCCCAGCCCAGAAGTCGCCTGTTTGGTGAAGCAAACCAGTGTTGCATCCTCCACAAACCGAGCGTGTCACCGTAACGATTGCAATCTTACACATTACACCGGAAGCGGGCAGATATCTTATTTCCCGCCGGTTGCGACATGCTGCAAAAGCATTCTTTGTACTTTGCCATTTTTCCCCCATTCGTTTGTTAGAAAAAAGTGCGCTTTCTTTCTTTCTTCGGCTGCCCGCTCCGATCTGGATCTGGCTCCGCCAGGCCCGAAAGCCGAAAACGGCACCGCAACGACGGGCAGACGGGTGTGTTGCCGCCCTGGGTGTGCTCATTAAATTTTTCCACTTGCCGAACCATTTTGCTCCGCTGCGTACCTTCCGTGCCGCCGGGCGGGTTGTTTGTTGCCAGCCAGCAGCACCCGGCAACAGTCTTGTTCGCCTGGCGGGTCCTGTTCAATGCGGGCGTGTATGGGCCTTTTGATGAGCGGAGCGGATGCCGTTGTTAGCGATGCGCCTGCCCTAATAGCAGAGTGCAGAGTGGTTCTGTCCATGCCAAGAGTGTTTTAGTCTTTTTTTTTCTTCTGTGCGATGCGTTTAATTAATGTGTGTGTGTGTGTGTGCCGGATTCTGTGGCAGTGGAAGGTGCTCACAGTTTTCTCGTTTGATGGAGTCATTTCTTTTTTGAAAACCGATGAGTAGCTTTCAGCACAGTAGAGAGCGGCAGAGGCTTTTTAATGACGCTCGGCGGGCTTTCAAACGACTTTCAGATATGGAGAAAAAAAAACTGCATACAAATGCATCGTGCAAATCTGAAAACCGCTAAATGAGTGCACGAATGGACGGTTACAGCTTTGTTTCCGTAATAATTACTAATTTTGTAACGTTAGCTTACAGATTGCATACCTGTAGGCGCTTGCAAAAGTGGAATAGAAGTAAAATGTGTTTTTTTTCCAAGATGCTCAAGAAATCGAGCAGTTTTAGAGTTTGAAGTTTGTATAAATTCGAGTCGGATTTTCCGCTAGAATGTTCAATGGTATTTTATTTTCCAATTTTTGTATCCAATGCTTTTCCAGCAGAAACAAACCAACACACACACACACACATACACATACACACACACACACACACACACACACACACACACACACACACACACACACACACACACACACACACACACACACACACACACACACACACACACACACACACACACACACACACACACACACACACACACACACACACACACACACACACACATACACACATACACACACACACACACACACACACACACACACAAACACACACACACACATCTCTGTGTGCATCGAGAGAAAGACACACACACACACACACAGACACATGAACACACACACATACACAGTGTTTTTTTTTCCAAAATATTCAAGAAATCGAGCAGTTTTAGAGTTTGAAGTTTGTATAAATTCGAGTTAGATTTTCCGCTAGAATGTTCAATGGTATTTTATTTTCCAATTTTTGTATCCAATGCTTTTCCAGCAGAAACAAACCAACACACACACACACACATACACATACACACACACACACACACACACACACACACATACACACATACACACACACACACACACACACACACACAAACACACACACACACATCTCTGTGTGCATCGAGAGAAAGACACACACACACACACACACACACACACACACACACACACACACACACACACACACACACACACATCTCTGTGTGCATCGAGAGAAAGACACACACACACACACACAGACACATGAACACACACACATACACAGTGTTTTTTTTTCCAAAATATTCAAGAAATCGAGCAGTTTTAGAGTTTGAAGTTTGTATAAATTCGAGTTAGATTTTCCGCTAGAATGTTAAATGGTATTTTATTTTCCAATTTTTGTATCCAATGCTTTTCCAGCATAAACAAACCAACAAATACACACACACACACACACACACACACACACACACACACACGAACAAGCACTAATCCAATTGGCATTTTTGAGCACTAAAATCAGGGTTTCGGTTTTCTAAATTATTAACCATGATCTGCTCGAGTGGTGCTCGAAATAACATAAATTGTGGATTTGTGCATGATAAACCGTGTAGAAAGCGTCAATAGTTCGTTTGTGCCTGTGAATGAGCTACTTCCATCGGATGATGATACGGCCGTCAAATTCGTTTTAGCTTCATTTGCTTTAATATTTGATGTAAAAAAGAAGGCTTATTTTAGCGCGCCCTTATTTAGTGAAAAATCGGAGTTTTTTATGGAATCAAATTACGATCCCTCCAGTGATTAGGATTGAAAACGTTATTTTCCAAAGGATTGATAAGAAGGCGATAAAAAGCCACCACACAGTCGATTTCCTGTGGGAAATAACGTTTCCAATTCTTGTTACTGCTCGTATACTCATTTTATACAAAAAAAAAACCGTCGAATTTTCACCAAACAACGCCGTACGAAATGTACCTCCATTTTTCGCCAAATATTAAAGCAAATTAATCTAAAACGAATTGGACGCCAATAGAAGAAGGTCATTCGCACGCATAACCGAAATTTTGACACTTTCTACATAGTTTATCATGCACAAATACACCTTTTTTTCTATTTCGAGAACCATTCGAGCAGATTATGGTTAAACATTTAGAAAAAAATGTCAGTTGGGTTGCGTTAAAAGCATTTTCGATACAGCGTAAACTGGACCTTCTTCTACCGATGGACAATTGCATTGATTTCATGTTACATACGCTTCTTTTTCATATTTGGTTTACGAAAGTTAATTATTGAAAATCGAATGTGATACAGTACAAAAATAGATACACGACCAATTGCAAGGATCGAGATTAGTGATTTCCTAGCAAAAGAAGGGCAAAGCAATAAACAAGCCAAGCCAAGCTCAATCGGGCTTTTAAAGGGCTTGCTTTTAAACTACACCATTTTAATTTTTAGATTCGACTTTGGGGAATTAATAGCTCGAAAGACCGTTTTAAGTGTTCGAAAATGTCACCAAAATGCTCGGAATAGACCAGATAAGGTTGAGCTATGTTGAGAACGATTAGCTTCATCATTTTAAGCAAACAAAAAGCTCCACAGAGAGCATTCAGAAACGAAGGTTTAAAACAATAAGTGAATAAGTTGCGATTTCCGGCAACAAATGAACAGAATAATAATATTAGTTGCAGTTTTCCCATTGATGGTTTTCCCTTAACTAATTAAGAACTAGGGTTGACAATTCGGGTCATATAATGCTGATTACAATGATGACAGTATGAGAAACCAGCAGCACCCAACAAGCTGCCATGCAAAGCTTCTTGTTTAAATTTCACCCCCCACCAGCACAGATGAAGCAGTAATCCACCGCGTAAGCTACGTTTGATTATGGCATCATGTCGGTTGATCATAGATCACACCCGCGCCACCTGCTTCTCGGCCACGCCAGAAAAAGCAGGCCGCCGCAGCTGCTTAAAAGAAAGCACAGCGTGGCATAACTTTAGGCGCACTGCTCTCCCAGCACGATACCGATGCGTGTGCTGAGCCCAGTGTGATCCAGTAGCGTGGGAAGTATCCCCACCTCCCACGCAGAAAGTGTGCGTGTGTGTGTATGTTCGGCTACCGTTTGATATGCAAACTCAGCAGCAGCAGCTCATTTCCTACAGGGCCGCGAGAAACAACCCGGAAAGTAGTGCTTATAAATCCCGCTGGAGCTCGCTGGGAGGAAACAGTACTACATATATTTCATCACACCACACACACACACACACACACACACACACATTCTCGCTAGCTAATAGTGGCGGGACAGCTCCGAACACACACACACACACATACGATCTACGAGGCTGGGAATAAAAACTTTTCGCCTTTGCCTCCCATTTTGTGCGAAACCAAACGCTAAGCACCACTTTTCTTATTTATGTTCAGCACCGTGCACTGCTCATTTCCACCCTACCCCATCCCCCAAAGCTCACATTTTATCTCCCTCCTTCTCTTTCACTCACATACACACACACACACACACTGAAGGTTCACCTATCTTATCCCGTGGCGCTGTAGACGTTTGTCAAAAACCCTGTGCGCACGCGAAAGCTTCACCCGCGGCAAGCCCTGGGGAGCGGGCTGTCGAGGCAGGGCGGAGCGGCACGCCAAGGGGGCGTACAGTGGCAAGGCAGGGCGGCCGGGAAAATAAAGCCGATGGATGCGCCCGCTGCCGGAGCTCATTAATATTCATGAGCAAACACATGTCGCGTTTAATAGTGATATGTGTATGCGTCTGTGTGTGAGCGTGCTGCTGTGTACGCTGTGTGCCGTTTGCATGATGGGGATTCTTTGCCACCCCTTGCCAGCTACGCGCCTTTCCCTTTCCCCCCGGGGGTGCTCTACGATTGTATGGTTGTGTTTCGATTTTTGCTGGAAAATTTATTTATATTTGGCAAAGCGAATGTTTTCCACCACTTTTCGCTTTTCGCGCGTGTGTGCTTACCCCTGCTGCTACTGTGGACTTTCTGCACACTCGATCTTGCCATTTGCTGCCACAGCCGCCGTATCCTTTCTTCTTCGAGCGAGTGAAGCGTTTTTTTTCAACGGCTTCTTCCGTTTGCCCCTCTTCTCGCTAATACATTTTGTTTGATACCGAGTGTGCAACTGTTTATGTTTATCGCATTTTCCCACGGAAGGTCCTCCCCCACTTGAGAGCGGTGCCTTCAGTGTTGCCGTTTTTGTTCCTTCCCTCCCTTCTCGCTACTAGAAGGAAGCAGTGAAGGGCGTTAGGGAAAGAAAATTTTCATCTCAAACAGCTCTTCTGGGGTGATGAGTGGCGGGACCGTTGATACAACGATTTAGCTCTGCCAATATTTGACGTTTGGCTGTGCTTTGGCCGTGATCGACTTCTGCCCGACCCGCAGCACATACACACATGAATCCTTCAGTGTATTCGACTTTTCAAAGTGTGACTACGGATGTTTTTTACTTCCCGCTGGCTGACTCAAGCAGCCAGCGTTCACACACATTTGTTTGATTTGCTCGCTTCATGTTTGACACGTTTCGCGCGGTGTTTAAATTTCGACTGGATTATCCGGCGGTAAGCGTAAGCTGTACAGTGCAAGCAGTGAACAGTGGTGGAATGAAGTTTACAAACCAGCGAAATGGGCCGGCGGTAAGGCGGTTGAGGCAGGCTGCCCTAATAAATCCACGTCACGTGGTCAGGTGTGCGGCAAGTTTGAGTGAGGCGCCGTGTCGAGGAGCTGAGCGGTGAACGGTGTTTACACAATTTGTGATTTATTATGGTACCGATAAGACGGGATGCTCTCAAGGGGGGGAGGGGGGGGGGTAGGAGGATTAGACGCCCTTGAGGATGTGTCAATTTGGGGGAGCCGGAAAGCGTGGCGCTACCGTAGACATTTATTTAAATTACATTATATTGCTTTTGAGCAGTGTACGCGTCCCGCGATGAGAAGTTTTAGAGCAAATGCGATTATTTTGTTTTTTTTCTCTTTTCTTTGCGATTGTGGTGAAGACATAGAAGTAGAGACACAAACATCTTGAATACTAATATAAGGAATAAAATGTTACTTGGGTTTCCAATGCGCCTAAATGTATGCATTTTCGGTGCATTGAGATCAAAAAGGTCTTTGAAGGCGAGCTAGTACGAATAGATGAGTAAGGGAAAGCGGGGCGAAATGGCACTTTTAAGGATTTGGTTTACACTGATATTTTGACGCAAATCGGTTCTTCAACGTCTTATTCACGAGGAAGAAAAAGTAGTAATACGTATTACCAACAAATATACATGAATGAAATGAAATTTAAAACTCATCATCTTTTGATGTAGAATGGCTATGGGGCAAAATGGGCGTATACAAAATGTAAAAAAAAAAACATCAAAATAAAGGGGAAAAAAGGACCATTGCATTGGACTTTAGGTGGCAGGGTCTAATACCTCGACAGATTTGTATGGGTAGAGATTTGATGATGATCATGGTGCCACCCTTTCCCCTTCATAGGTTCGAGAAGGACGAAATTATCTTAAGATATGTTTATATTTATTACTTCAGAAAAATATACTTACACGGTTTCCCACGATTTTTTGGTCAGTGCACATGATTTTTTGATGCGTTCCCATGATTTTTAATCGTATCCCATAGATTTTTGGTTCGTTCCCATAATTTATTGGTATTTTCCGATTGGATATAAATGCAATTGGACCAACAAATTATGGGAAAAGGCCAAAAAGTCGTGGGAAACCCTGTATTACTTTATATAACAATGTTTTACAAGTCAGAATCGAATGTCAGCAAAACAATTTCAGAACCTCAAGATTCGCGTTAGCTGTCAAAAGTTGTTGTTTGATTTTTCACAAGCGCAATCTAATTTTTAATTCGCTCAAGTTGGTTTTAAGGAGTCCTTTCGCATCGTTTTGCAATGAGCATTACTGAACAACTTGCTTAATATTTATTTCTAAAATGGTCGAAGCATTAATTATTTCCGATGGCAACGAGTTGTACATACGAATACCTTTAAAAAATAATAAGTTTTGTGCATTCCTGGACAGGTAGTGAGGTGTCCTTGGCTCATTTGCTCTTCGAGTCGGATAGCGATGGACATCGGTTCCTCTAAACAATCTGCTCTTCAAGATATCCTTTGCTATGACGTTGTCCATGTGAGGACTAAAAGAAAGATCATCAATAATTTTCCCTAGATGTTTAATTTCAGAGACTTGCTCTATTTGTTCATGATTAATACAAACTGAGAGCGGAATTTGCAGGTTTTTTATTTGCTATCCTCATGTTTGCGTCTTGATTCTTTACGTTTAAAGCCAATTTTGTATGCCTTAATCAGCCATCTAAAGCATTTAAGTCGACGTTTAAAAGAGTTTCTGCCTGCTTCACTTCACGCCTAGCAATGAATAAAGCTGTATCGTCCACGAATAAATTGATTTCACAAGCAAGCAACATTTTTTTCCTGTCGCTAATGTACAATGTGAATAAAATTGACCCCCATGACACTTCCTTGCGGAACACCAAGTGTGTTTTCCAGCAAAGATCTGATACACTATTCATAAAGGATGTCGTTTGTTATTAAGATTTTTTGATTGAAGTTTTGGTATGAAAGTGTTTGGTTGAATAATCCAGTAAATTGCTGGAATGTCTGAATAATGCACGTGTTGTCAGTATTTTTCTTTGTTGGTTGGGCTTTGTTCATGTAAAACAAACATATTGCAGCGACATTTGCTTACACAACAGCCTCATCATTTTGCTCTTGGGACTTATTCTACTGATAATACCGCATTTGAACACACTTTATATCTCCTGACAATTCTTCATATTCCTTCATTCGGAAGCTATACTGAAGCTTGCTACCGTTGCAGCACGAGACACAGAGGAGCGCAGGTCAGGGTGGCCTGTTTGAATTGGTTTAGATAGTAGAAGAATCGTAGCCATTGCCCAACTATCTTGAAGATACTTCTGGTCAATTATGCTCTAATTATCGAACAGAGAAGAACAAGAGCGCACTTGGCAACAGTACGACACGAGCGAGGTTCAGATTACACCTTTTTTTCGTATGAAAGTCATTCAAGACTGCGTTATTTCGATGAAACTTATTCGATGTTGTAAAATTTTTATAAGAAAATGATGCTTAAAATACAAAATAATACTTTATATTTCGAAAATAACAACGAGAAACCCCGATTTGTTCACTTGTAAACTAAGCACTACGACCAAAATGACAGTTGTCAACAAAGCATCCATAGCATACTACGATATACACACCGAAGGTTAGTTGTACCAATTATGGACATTTTGGTAGATTTTGATGTATAATCGTTAAATAACTAATATTTTGCACCAAAATGATGATTTTGAGATAAAATTATGGTTATGTGCTTAAAAATCGCTAATATCCTACAGTGCTGCTCTTAGCAAAATGGTAAGCGATACCAAACATGGGGCCCTTCACGATTCTAGTCAGTGTTTTGCATGGAGTTTGACAGATGGAGGCTGAAATCATGTAAACACTCCATACAAAACTACACACAAAACTAGCTTGCAATTTTCAGTCTAGATGATCCCGTCAAACATTGCGAGGGTTGCGAGTAGTATCATCTGCTCGAAATTTTATGGTATTACAAATAATATTTATTTTTTACAATTTGCACTGTTCTACCTGTTTTCGGGGTACTATAATTGCGAGGGCTCTGGGGATGTGAACTTGTATGGCGTGCGAGCCCTCGCGCGCCCCCGTAAATCGCTGTCAATTGCATGGCGGGATTCTAGCCTCAAAGCTAGAATGAGATTCGAGTACCTGCTCGAAAAATGGCAAAACAAGGTGGCGTTTACATTTATCCCAAGGTGCATTAAAGAGATCTGGTGATGGAATCCAGAATCAAAGTGTATGTAGTACTGGTAGTCTCATAGAATGGTTTTTATAACCAAATTTGTATATCACTTTTTGGCAGGATGGGTGAAAACTTTTGTCAAGCTTTCTGGAGGCTTGACAAATACACAAAACACTCATACAATCTTTATTCTGAAACAGAAGCGATAAAAATCAGCCTAATAAATTCATACACCTTGATATAAGCCCGCCTGTATATTATACCCACTTAGATAACTGCTCGAAAACTGCTATACAATTCAAACAGCTGACAGGCTGAAATTTCAGCCTACGAGCTTCAAACGGAAAGGACCCCATTATTGCATCTAAAATAAGTAAAAAAAACATTAAATCTATCATTTTGTGGCTATCATTTTTAATAGACGATACTCGCATTTAAATGCTATACATTTTACTTCTAGCGCAGTGAAACATAACTGCATAAACATCGAACTGGGCAAAACTTTAACTAACGCCATCGCTCATCCGGCAGCGGTCGAAAGCCCACCTGTTGAAGCTTTTTTGTAATTTAATTTTCCGTCTGCTTCCCGCGCACCAAATGAAGCAATCTGCATTTTGCTCGAGCATGGACAAAGCTAGAATAATAATAATAAAAAAAAATACACGTAACTTTCATTGCCCCTGCACTGCCAACAGCTCAGCCGGTGGCGTATGCACCGCCCGTACCGGGCTTTATGATTAATTAAAATTTTATCCAATCCAATTGCCACGAACCTGCCCACCTTCGGCCCTGTTCAGCCGCAACTGCAGGCGTAATAATGCACAGCCATCAACTGAAGAAAGAAAGAAAAAAAAAAAACACGTAAAAAGCACCCACAAATACTACAGCGGGAAATAATGAAAGGGCCCCATCGGTCAGCCTGGGCGAGCGAGCGAACGAATGAATGAAAGCTTAATCAGGAAAAGTTTGTATTTTATTCGCGCTGAAAGGAAACTATAATTTCGCTACCTTTTCGCTTCCTTAGTTTTGCGCCAAACCGACTCCCCCCGCCCACAGTTTCGCAGCAAAACTGTTACCACACCTTGTCCGGCGTGCCGTGGAGAAGGTTCGCGTCTCATTTGGCCGTTTCACGGTGGCGCCCTAAACGTGCGGCGTGCGGTGTTTGCAGCTGCCACCGCTGCTGCTGCTGCTTTGATAGGGATAGTACGGCACAATCATTATTTCTCAGCTCGTTACGATTATCCTGCCCAATTATTATGGCTGGTCGGAGCGGGAAGCATTTTCCACTTGAGGTTTCGACCGTCGAATTAAAGCGTGGAGTTCTTCCGTCGCTCTCGTTTTTTTTTTTTTACTTTTTCTTCTTTCGCTCGTGTTCAACCGTCGTTGCTGCATTTGTTGCTGCCTGTTCTTCTTCCGGGTTTTTTTTCTTTTTTTTTTTTAGTTCACTTCAGGCTGTCCTCCTAGCTGTACCGAATCCATCTGCTCGCATAATGTGCCCCCCCCCCCTCATTCCCCTTCCTCCAGCGACGCACGCATGCCGTGCCACCGTGTGGCTTTTTTTTGTTGTTTGCTGCTGCTGCCCGAGTGGGATTCATATTTTTGCTCTAATTGAAAGATTTCAAAAGCCGATGCAAAGGAATGGAGGGGGTAGCCAGAAAGCTAAGGGTCTGCTCACAAAATCATCCCCCGCCACCCGCGCCTTCCCGCCCCAACGACAGCTATCCGGCGAGCATAATGAAAGCGGTCGGAAAAGCACATTCAAAATCTGAATAGCAGCAAAAGCAGCAACAAAACAACAAAAAAAAAAAACACTCAGTGTGTGTGTGTGAGTGAGTGAGTGAATGAATGTGAGCAAAAAAAAAAAGAGGAGCAAAAAACACATCTAAAGAAAGCGAAGCATTCTGCAAATTGTGAGTCCTGGCAAAAAGGGTCAAACTCGCTCGGTAAGAAAATCCAAATTTAACAAAAGCCCAGCTGGACCGGGACGCATCCCGAAAACGGCTTAACCTCGAACAATGCCGAATGGAATTGTTGAGCGAATAAAAAAAAAAACACACAGAATCTCGACCAGCAAAAATGAGGAGAGAGAGAGAGAGAGGGAAAAAAACATTGAAAAGATTCACCAAGAAAGCGTACGCAAAGCACTAAAAGCCACCAGATGGAGAGCGAGCTTCAATGTAATGCGTTAGGCAGCGGGACACACACACACAGATGCAAACTGAAAAGAAGGAATGGTTTGTGGTTGTAGGCAGCGCAACCCCAGCGCACACTGTACTGCACACAACCAGACATTGCGAGGAGATGAAAATTTGTTTTTAAATTTGATATTGTGCGCCGTCTGCGGGCAGATAGCAGATCACATTGCAGCAGGTAAGCAGTGTGCACTAAGGCGAAACGCCACTTTTGTTCCCTTTGTAAGGCCGTTTTTATCTGCTTGGTATTGTTAGAAGTAGTTTAAACGTAAACAAATCTTCTGTTTGTTAACGTTTCATATGGATACGCTTGTAATGTCGATGTAGCTAAATTAAGAAAGAGATCAACATTAATGCTCAAAAAATCGAAATAAGCAGGTTGTGGAGCGTATTGCCTGCATTTAGGCGATTTGATGGAACAAGCAGCAGGTAAGGCGGCGCTCTGGCAGCCTTCGTACAAGACATCAGACTCGAACAAACGTATAATGAGCTATATGGAGGTGCATCGTCATACACACTCTCGTACAAACAAGGCAAACATTGTCTCGAGCTTGTCAGTTTGATTCTGTTTGTGAAGCACCATATTCACCTATGTAGTGCGTATCTTGACTGTCAAACGTTTCCATGCTAAAGTAGGAAGAGCTAAATTCAAGACATTTGCATGTTGGTGTATGTAGTTGTGTAGGATTGCGCCCTACACTAGACAGTTAAAACTCGTGACTCAAGTTTTGTATGGGACCAAAATCAGCACAGTTACCATATACACCGTAGAGCGCTAGCAAGTGTCAAGCGAGAGCTACCCGTGATGCAAGATTTGCTAGCTGGGTGATACGAAGACATGAATTCAAGTAACTTGACTACAAAATCTGTGCTGTTTAACTTAATTCCATATATTTTCTGGGAATACTGACTACGAAGTGCGATGATTTTGTAGATGGCGCTACTTAATAAATCTCAATTCTTTGATCATTCCTAGATGGCGCCATTTAAATAATATTGCTTATAAAATATGATGCAATGCGAATTGCCTACGCGTTGGGGGCATTTCAATCCTAAGAAGTAGTATTAGCTCCAATGTTTCTTTTCATTCATAAAGTTGTGTATAGGATGTACATTACTGCGTCAAATAATGACTCCTTATAAATGGAATGCTTCATAATTTTTCAAAGTGTAAAACATACAGGTTTATAACATATAAAAATATTCTATTTTCATGTAGAGGGTTCCTGCTCAGTTTCGAATATAAATGTTGTTATTCGTCGCGTGCAAATCCACATCAATCTGTTAATTGAGTTCAATCTGTTTTATGTTAATCCACATCAATCCGATATGTCATTTCCATCATCATAATTTCTAATTTCTTCAGCATGATTTTCAACACGTCTCAAGCTGGATTGAGTTTGACAGTTCTTTGTGATGGGTTGAAAATTGTATATAAGAATTTATTATAAAGCATATACAAAATTTGACAGTTGTCGAAAAACATCTTGAAGGCGTTAAATAATTCGAAAGTGACTTGGAAAACCCCACAATACATTTTTGTACACTGTATGTATTTTGCCATGGACATTTGTTCACATTTTTATTATAAAAAATTACATTATTAATGTAAATTAATAGAAAATTATTTTTTCTGAATCTTTCTCCTGTATTTGGATATTAAATGAAATTATGAAAATAATTCAGTTTGTTTGTTTTAGTTGAGGTCTATCAGACATGAAACAAATGACAGACCTCCTTTAATCAAAATCAACCTTTATTCATCCCACTGCCTTCATACGCTTCAGTTTGTAGAAACGCTTTGCCTACATTTAGGCGACTTAAGCTTGGTCGTTTGGTCGTTTTATACTTTCGAAACGTTGCTTTTGTTTTTAATGCTTTATTGAGACATCGCTGGCTACAAATAAAAAAAAAGTACATCTCATTTATAACAATATCATAATACTTCACATTATAACATTTTAATATACAATACCAACATTAATCACCAATAGGCTAACGCACTGTTACCATACCTTCCGCTAGGCAACGCGTGCTGCCTACATTTAGGCGAGTGAAGCAATATATTAAATAATCACACCCGTACTATCGCTTTCGATGCGTTATTTAAAAACAAAAACACCCGAAGCACAATCAATGCTAAGAACCGCGTTAACCGTGTTTATCCTACGCCCAATGAAATGTGACACCTGATTCAATAATTCCACTGTGCAGCTAGTAATAAAGCGTCCAGCAATGAATATCGTGCCTGGGGAGGGTGTATGTAAAGGAAAACAGTTGCGATAATTTCATTAATGGCCCGCCAACGTGTGTTTGTGTGTGTATGTGAGGTCGTGTGAGCAAAATAAAGATAATAAAAAAGGGGGGCAGAAAAAAACACACCAACGCACAATGGATAACGCTCACCCCGTGCCAGGGCTTCGCATAATATCAATTAAACGCATTCATTTTATGGGCTAACATGTGCGTGACTGCGGGTGCACGTGTGTGTGTGTGTGCGTGCTGTAAACAAACGGAATGGCGAATTATTTAATACCATTAAACACTAACTTGTTTGTCGTTTCATCGTTCACACGATGCAAGCGGGGAAGAACCGGGCGGAAAGGGTGTCTGCTTTACCAAGCTCCAAGAGTTGAAAAGAATTGACAGTTTTTAAAAAAAGGGCACGAGGCAACAGCGCAACAGTAAATAAATAAAGGCTCCAGCTCGCACCGATGAGCCAGCCAAAGGGGTCAAACGATGGGACGGGCAAGGGGATAAAGCGATTGAGCGGGTCCTAGCACCACCACGCACTTCACTTCACCAGCCCCCACTCAACGAGGGAGCAAAAAAAAAAGGCTCCGAGTGGGATAATCATAATGTAATAATGAAATTTATTTGCTTCCCACTTCAGGGCAATAAATAAAACACCGAACCGTACCGTAAGTGTAGCGCCTGTGAGTGCGCGCCCTGCTGTTGCGCGGGCTCACCATCCATTTGGCCATCGACACCGCGTGTGTGCTCGCCGTTTGTTTGCTTGCCTGCTCGATCCTGCCGGGTGAAGACCGCATCGAGTGGAGTGGTGTGCGAGCGTTTGCAACCTTATCAAAAATATTTCACAAATGATAACTTCCTTCCAGCGTCGGTGAGAAATGTGTTTGTTTATGGTTTGTTTGTTTTTGGTTTTGTTGTTCCAGTGCCGCAATGATTTGCTTTTTTTTTATTTTAAATTTTATTCTCGGTCTTAATCGACCATTTTTGTTGGGACCCTATTCCGATGGTTAAAAAGGCAAACGGACTGTGCGATGAAAAAGCACCGTACGTGATGCACGATTGCATACCTTTAGGCACTCACTGGCGTTACAGTTTGATGCGTGACAAAGTGCTCCCAAAAGTATGCAATCTGCTCGAACTGCGCCTATTTAGGAGCTTTTTAAGCCGCTCGCTCACTCACCCGCTAAATAGCAATGGACCAATGGGGCAGCAAATCCGGCCTGGAGGGGTTTCCTAGCCACGTTACTACCACCACCACCCAATGTAACGACACTTGCTGGGAAATTGACGATCGATGTTCCATCTAGCGCACGAAAGAATGGCCGTTCTGATAACGGGGGTGCCGCCCCGGGACGTTCGCACGACACACGAACGCAATAAACTTATAACCTGCTCCGACAATTGGAGCGTTTGGGGCCGCCCGACCTGGAGTGGGCGGTGCGGGTTTTGCGGTTTCGGAATGCGGACCACCGCCGTGATGGGCGGCTCCCTGTCGGCAAAGGTTGTTTACAATTTATCACAGATCGAACCGGGTGGAAAGGATCAGAAATCAATTTCATCCTTCCGGTTTCCGGTTGCGGACTCCGTGTGCTGCCGCGATACGGTTACTGCTCTTTGTGTGCATGTGGGCAAAACGAAGCGAACCACGGGTTTAACGATGTTTTGTTCTGCGTCGATATCGTTTGTACTGCACACACCCACGGCACACAACACGACTTGCGAAGCTTTTTACTGCGAAAGTCCCGGCTAGGAAAGTCTTCGGTTTACACATCGATGCAATGGATGCAATGGCAGGGACGCGTTGCTTGCGTCTTGCACTCGTGTGCCTTTGTATTGCGTAGTTTGTTTCCAAATGTTTCCCCGGGAAACTTGCGCACATCCTAGAGGGAAATAAACATAGCGATCGTTTTCGATGAGTTTGCTGCTGCTGCTGCTGCTGCACGGCGATTGTTGCAGCTGAAGTTTCATGTGTTTTTTGTTTCTCTCTAATTTACCACTCCACTGGATGCTGTTCCATTTGGCTCCCCCTTTACCTCTTTCATTGACCTTTCAGCGGCACCATACAAACGGTTTTGCGGATCCAGCCAACCTTGAAATAGAGCGTGTAGCTGTTTTGCTCACTTTTGTCTCCGGGAATGGGGGGAGAAAAAAAAACAAAAATCCCACCCTAGGGGTCGTTCGTTTGCGGTTGCTGCCACACGGTGCCGTGACCAGGATCTGATAATGCAACGAAACAGCGACTGTTGCAGTTAAAGGGTTGCCCACTTTCGAAACGCTCCAGACCGTTGGCTCGCTTACCTTTATATGGCTTGAGCAGGATTATTGTCCACTTCCTGGCTGTTCCTGCCATTTCACAACATCACAAAAAGGGGGAAGGGGAGGGGAAAAATTAAACGAATTACTATTAAAAACTTTTCTCCATTCCGTGGAAACCATACGCCGGTTTGTTGCCAATATCTGTGGAAATTGAAGCGTACACTGGCTGGACGTTAGACATTTTCCGTCTTCCCCTCACCGTCTACCTGCACGGCTCACTTGTTGAGAGGAATCTTAACCTTTGAAGCGCAACCTGGACGAGGACGTTTGCCCGTGTTCGGTGAATGTATGCAGCTTAGTTTCATTCCGGTATGGGTTTGAAGGGCTTTTTTTTGTGTCCCTCTCCTGCCCGGAGCCATTGTAGTCGTGTGCTGGGTTTGACGTCGAGCAGCTTTTGCTTCTGGAACTCGGGGACAATGCACACAAGGGAAGGTACGTTATAGATTCACCCCACCGGCTGCATATGCATAGCCGACAATGCAAGGTTTCATGGCGAACGGTGTCCTGCGGTCCATTATGTGTATGTGTGTGTTACAGTAACAGGCAGGCTTCCTGTTTCATTCCCCCCCCCCCCCCACACACACACACACACAATGACATGTGCTCGACGCGCACACATCGTTAAATATGCACATACAAAGAGGGGATTTTGGCCTGCCAATGGTACACCGCCGACAATGGCGGTTTCACTGTCGGTCTTCCTTGCCAGTTTCCCTCGCTCCTACCTGCGCTCCCGCCCGACCGGTTTCTACACCAAGCGCTACCATTGAGCCGATGCGATGAGTTGCCTTCAATTATGCCCGGTAATCAAAGATTAAAGCACCCGTCTCAGCGCGGAGCGCCCATTGTTCCGGCTCGAAGGACCAAACTTTGCAACACAAAAAAAAAAACTGTAAAAATAAAGTAAAACAGAAGAGCAAGACTTCGTTTCGGCTCGGCTCGGAGTGATTATTCGTTTCACGCTCTTTACCCACTCCCCCGCTTGCCTTCGTTACCACTCCTGCCCCCATCCCCTTCGGTGAAGCATTCTAGGCGTGTAAAAGGAAAGAAATGTGGTAGACGCCTGATATGATTATTAATATTATTAATTATCTTTGCGCGCGGTCTCGCTCGCCCCGCAGGGGGCTGACTTCTTGTCGCCCGACCAAAACCTGTTGGGGGGGGGGGGGGGGGGTTGTGAGGGACTTGGAGAAGCTGAGAACGGACGAATATCACGGCATGTTTGCACGGCAAGTATGCAAATTTAATTACGTAGCCTGAGCGACGGGACCGGCAGCCCGCGGGAACCGCCGGAACTGCAAGCCGGAACAGTGAAAGATGGCGACAGCGAAAAGTGTAACAGTGTGCGGGCGCACTGTGGGAGCAGCTTTGCGGAGGCTGCGGCCATTGGTGTTGCTTTTTGTTTGGTTTGGTCTTGGCACCGATTTGCCGCCGGATGGGTAATCAGGTCACACTTTTAGCTTGCACTGTTCGCGAATAGTTTGCTTGGTGTGCTGGGGCAGTGCGCCCGAAAGGTATGCAAGCTGTGCAAGTGCCGTTTTGTAGCCGAGTTTCGTAGGTGGATTCGGCCCCAGTAAGAAAATGCATCTCAAACTTTGCACACCAATCATCGCTTACTTGGATAACTTTTTTGTGTGGTACAGTTTCAGCCATTAAGTAGCGCAAATCGAACACTTTTTAGCTGCACGAAATTAGCCGTTTGTGTGATAGGCGCAATCGAGAAAAAATCATACAATATAATAGAGGCCGGTCTCTGACCTTGCCTATTTTACATCAGATTAATTTTGTCACTGTAGGTTGAACTAAAAACTTAACTATAGCTTAAAGGATCTGAATAAATGCTTCAAATTGGCAATCAAGTTTGATTGGATTGTTTTTTCTATAAGAAGACTCCAATGAGAAGATGTAGAACTATAAAAAGCTCGTAATTTGCTCTGACTAGGTGTTTGAGTGAATAGTAACTGTAGGATTGTGACGGTCAACTCCGCCTCGTGGAATGTATAGAGAGGGAATTAAACTCCCGAGCCAAAGTCTTGTTAAAGACTGACACCCTGATATATGCCTCCGCTCTGCTATCCGCGGAACTTATTGAAGAGATTTTGCTACTCTTACCGAAAAACGAATACCTCGTATAGAGCAATGACCTCCAAAATTTAGTAGATTGTACTGAAATTCCACTTTGTTTTTTTGAAAATTTCTGAGGTGTTCTCAGGAGCCATCAGGAGTCTACGTGCTCCGTTAGCGATTGATTCATTTTTTTCTATAATTCTCGTTAAGTATGCACTATTCCAACTGGACTTTTGTCAAATGGGATATCTGGTTAATGGGAAAATAGATGTAATGCGTGTTGCCTATGTGTGGGCGTTATCAATTCATTGCCTAACCTGAAGGGTGTGTTCCGTCTATCTCAAAATCCAACAGTAAGGCTCAGGGTCGCTGTATCGTTGAAAAGTATTTTTTCTCACTTGAAAAATGCCGTCGTGTCTTTCGTTTAAATTCGCTCTAGGCTCTAGGTATGGCATGCATCATTTTTTTTTATTTTTCCTTTATAAAGGACTCTCCCCTGTCGCGGTTTGAATCTTCATACTCTCTTCGTGGGTCCAATAGCATCCATTCTGCATACCTTTAGGCGCCGAGCAAGAGATGCCCCAAGGGGAGATTTTTACCTTTGTTCCCATTTTTGCAAACTTCCCATCCATTGTTGCCCATAGTGAGCGCCAAGTTTGGCTTTGCGGCATTAAATCTAAAACTCCCTATCCGCAGGAGATGAAAATTTGCCGCCCCAGTACGATGTTGATCGATAGGTCCGCCGTATACCACGTCCCGTTTAATTATGGGAACGCACGGGGAGCCCGCTTCGCGCCAAAACGAACGTCGCCAAAAAGTGGCAAGCAGCAACACTCACGTGTTCTGTATTTTTTTTTTTTTGTTCGCTTGTTCTACCCCACCTCCCTACCATGTGTAGTAAAGCACATAATTCATTTTGTTCGAGCTTGCAACGGCAGAGCAAAACGCGTGCGTGCCTGTCATGCCAAATCGCTCTCTCTCTCTCTCTCTCTCTCTCTCTCTCTCTCGGACGTACGGGGGTTGGAAGGAGGTGCTGCCAAACGCGGTGCATCAAGCGTCCCCGCCGGTTGGTTGCGCGGGAGGCTGGTGAAAAAGTCAAACACATAATAAGCAACTTTCCGTATGCTTCGTACGCGCCCAGACACGGGGAGGGTGCAAGCGAAAGCAGTCGGGAAGCGTTTCATTACACGGGGCGACGGGGATTGAGGGGAAAGCGGGGGG
This sequence comes from Anopheles gambiae, assembly GCF_943734735.2. Taxonomy (NCBI): domain Eukaryota; kingdom Metazoa; phylum Arthropoda; class Insecta; order Diptera; family Culicidae; genus Anopheles; species Anopheles gambiae. The sequence continues at coordinate 6,766,353 of NC_064600.1, read as the reverse complement.
GGGGGGGAGGAGGTAAAGCAAACATGCACTTGCTCCGGCTCGGGGAAATGGCGGAGCCGGAAAAGCTAACCGTGCATAGAAATTGGTGCCGTGCGCTGCCGGAGACCGCAAGTCGCCCGGCAAAGCTAAATGGTGCGAACAATGGCGAACATACGGAGGGCGGTTGAGGAGAACGGGTGGTGCAGGTAGCTTGGGCACTATTACACACCCTCGCACACGGCAAATTATGCGGCAAATTGCTCTATCAAACTGTTTGCCATTGAAAGTGTGGGCCCGGGTGGTGCATTCCGTTCGATTGCGGTGGCTGCCGGGCAGGGAAGGTCGAAAGTTTGGCGAATTAAAGCGAGTGGCGACGGCGGTAGCGATGGTTTTTGTTGGTTTTCTTGTGAGGCATCGACATTTTTCTAGCCGCTTTCCCTTCCCTTTTTGGTGCGGGTACCGTTGGCGGGGTGTAGTAAACGTTTACCGCACAGTTTGCAGATCGATTTGTAACGCAATTCGTAAAGCAACACTCGTTTTTGTGCAACGTTTAATGCAAAAAAGGACTGGGAAGGAATAAAAAGCATTAATTGCTGTGAAGATTGCATACCTTAGGGCGGATAAAGTGCACAATTAGTTAAACGTAATTTACTTTACGTTTATTTGCGTACAGAGATTGACGTTTGATTGTTTTGTATGGTAAAAAAGTATAAATTGCTGTGAAGATTGCATACCTTTGGGCGGTGCAAAAGTACAAAATCAGTTCAAAGTCGTTTGTGTGTGTACAGAGCATTGCGTTGGATTGTTTTGTATGCAACGATTTAATGTGACGAAGATTGCATACTTTTAGGCGACCAAATTACTCGAATCATTCGTTTGGATTTTGATAATTTGTAGATGGTTAAACTAGTTGTGCACTTTTTACTATCGAATCCTATCATAGAACCTTCCCTCTCTATCCCCTCCCATACTTCCCGGTTTCAATAAAACTTAATCTAAAACAACATTCAACTCAAACGGGTTGCTGTGCGGTTTTAGTTGTATCAAAAGTTTTAGTCAAAAATAAAGAGAAAAAGCCAAACTCCTGCCCGTGGAAAGAGCCCGTGCTAAGCGGTGAAAAGCGTTCGCCCCGTTCGGCAATGAAGCAATCTTGACGGTGCCGTCTAATGTGTGATGAAGCGAAGGGGAAGAAGCGAAGGGAGAAACGCTGAAAATTAATAACAAGAGCATTGCCGCACTGACTTTCTTGCCTGCGAGGGAATGCATTCGCTCGGGTGCAGTTGCCAGGCACGACGCACGTGATTGCTCTTTCCGCTCGGAGTCTGCCGGCTCGAAAGAAGAGAGAGAGCGGGATGGAGAGTTGCGGTGTTGCGTGTATGTAAAAGCGATGAAACGGAAAACCGACGACACCCTCCAAAAACCCCTTTTAGCCGCTTTAGGGCAAATCGGGAAGTTCGTTCGCTTCCAGAAAGAGCAGAATGGGGGAGAGGAAGGGGTAAAGTTTTACACGCGAATTCTCACGTGCCGGTCTCACGCCACGCTGACAAGTGGGAAGGTGGAGGACGAAATTGGAACGGCGACGGGCCACAGCAAACATGTTTCCGAAACTCCATCATCTCTTTTAAAAATCATTTAAAACTTTTCCATTCGATTTGCCACCCGGAATTGGGAACTGGTTGCTGATACAGCGGGAAAGGTGTAGGTAGAGCGGGGAAAGAGAAGGAGGAAGGAGGAAAGGAAATGTTTGTTGTCTAGGTGGTGTGGAGCAGATTGATTGGATTTTACTAAATACTGACTGGCGCATGGAGTTGAAGTTGGTTGTGAGATTGACACTTTTTTTGTCGCACAACTTCCCATTGCACTACCTGTTGATGGGAGTTTTTTTCCATATGTGTGTGTGTGTGTGTGTGTGTGTGAGAGAGAAGGGAGGGCGAGTTTAAGGCTGGACTAGTTGATTGATGGAAAACTTTTCCAGCGCGAACGTTTGCCCTGCAGCCCCGGAGCTTTTGTCGGCTTTCGTCAGGTGAAATTACATTTTTTTGCAGCTAAAATCACAATGCTAAAGATAAAGCAAGGCAGCAAGTGCTGATAATTTCGTAGTTGTGCTTTGTACGATTCGTGCAAGCACTACTTTTCCCCTCTTTGAAGGCCATTAAATCAGAAAAATTATTCATCACTGTGAAATTGTGGTTTTAAAATTTAATTCTTTAAGGCATCGCCACCACCAATCTTATGCCGTTGGCAGATGCGGGCGGCAGACTTAAAACCCCCATTGTGAGGCCCGTGTGTAAAGTTCAACCATTAGTGCAGGGGCACACGGTAAGCGAATTGCGCAGTTTTTGGTAACCAAAAAAAAAAAATCTCCCTTCGTTCTTAACCTCGCCGTGTTGGTGGCCAACATTGCAGCAGCTTCCCCAAATTTGTGCCAACTTTCGATGCGAAAAAGCATTACCAACTCTTCTAGAAGGTAGAAGGACGGGAAGAAGGAAAGCAAAAATAAAACAAAACACACACATATACACGCAAACAAACGAAGCGAAGACACAAGAATCTTATATGAAGAAAAAAACCTGAACCCGTATCGCCCGAAAGCCCGTTTGCCATGGGCGGATTCAAAGAAACGTCCCCCGCCTTCCCCGCGTTGTTTTGTGCGGGCTGATTTCTAGCCGAAAGTTTGGAGCGCTGAAATTATGGTGCGATACAGCAAGTGAGGTAGTTGGGTGAGGAGCAGTGAGGGGCAATAGCAAAAACAAAAAACAAACAAAAAAAGTGCGCTACCGCTTTCCTCACTTGTTGAAAAACTTCAACCACCAAGCACACTGACACACACACACACACACCTTTGCCAGGTGAGCGGCGGGCTCGATGTGCTCCCTGAGGTTTGATGCCTTAACGATCTCCTTTGCCATCCTCTCTTATCCTAGCCGGCCAGTATTAAGCAGGCCACGATCGCTCCGAAACTGGTTGAATTTGAAAACTTTTGAATGTACGTGCTTCTTCGAGAGAACATACCCCTCCCCCCTGTACTTGATGGTTTTTGGCGCGATCTGACCAGCGTCCAGTACGTGCCCGGATCTCATTCATCGTGGTTTGTGTGGCGGGTGCATTCGTGTGTGAAATTTGCGCGAGAGTTTCATAATTTAACCTAGCACATACTCTTGCCTGCGTACAGTAACGTAGGTAATATTGCGTATTTATTGGGGGAAAAAATTAAATCATTTAAAATATTTAGTTTAATTGTAAGCGTTAGAAATTGAATGGAGGAAATAATTAGCTTCTACTCAACCGTAGATGGCAATTTAGTGGGCTTATGTTTTAGGAGGCAACAGCACGAAAAGCAGTTGGAAAAAGACAATTAATTCAGGGCCTAACTAATTCAAGGAATTTGATGAGACCCAACGTTCATTAACGCTCCCTCCGCAATCTTCTACGGGAAGATGCGGCCAAATCGACAGCCTTTATGGAAGCATTAATTCACAGGAAGAATAAATTCCAATATTCACAAGTAAGATTTAAGATCAAGTAGCAAAATTAGGCAATTTTGATTACCTTTCCAATAGGATTATAGCTTTGAGTAGTATTGCAGGGATGGATGTAAGTTTTATATTGCATATTTTTAATGACTAGTTAATTTCAAGCCCGTTGCAGGGTTTGCAAGGTAAATTCCGGGGCCTGGAATCGATGTTGACCCACTACCGGGCCTGGAATTGCTGTCAAACCTACCGGTACTGTAACTGATTCCAAACTTTTACTGGTCCTTGAACTGTTAAAGATTATGTATCGATACTGGAACAGATCCTGCCCCAAATTCGGAACCCTTTTTAATTCGGGATCAGAAACAGTAACTGAATATCTCTTTCTGCGTCATAAAACTATCCACTCCAGTGGTTTTTATAGGTTATTTGCTGTATCGGAGGGTCCCGTGGCACTATAGTCAACTCGCAAGACTTAACCACAGGTCCGTCCTGGGTTCAAGCCTCATATAGACTGTCAAGCCTTAAGCAGGGATTGACTTTCCGGCTGAGTGGTACTGAGTGGCTGAGAATCTCTAGCAGAGTTTGATGCATTTTTCTGTGCGCAATTAATGCCATCCGCTGTATGGCTGGACGGCACGTCTCTTTGCATGCAATGTAAGCGCCGTTGTTGTGGCTCATATGGCCCACTGTGTTTTAACGTTTCAGGTTTTTTTTTTGCGTACTACCTCTTTTGCCCCAGAGCTATGCCACGCGTGTCAAAATAGCATCAAGCTTAAGCATCAGCTTTCATTTTACAGTATTTCAGTTCAGTGTTATTTTGAGGCTTTATCGTAATTTTTAGATAAATAGTAGAAGCATACAGCGCCTACCACAACTATGGGCAAGCAGACAGCTATCGGCGACTTTGTAGCGGTCTAAGAGAACATCGATGGTGAAGTGGGTGGTGGGAGGAAAGAAATATCAGGCTAGGATTATATTCCTCAACTATGTACGTAACAGCAGCAAATATTTAGATTCTGCTAAAAAATCGCTGTTGAGCTTTTTGTGTCGCTTTTGTTTGATCGGATCAGTTTTGAGTCGTTGGTCACAAAATTGATAAGGTTTTCATGGCAATTTCAAAACAATTTTTGAAAATCTTTTTACATAATTTGGTTTGTATTTTCAAAAAAATCATCAGGCGAAAAAAAATTTGTTTTTGAAATTTTTTGATATTTAAAAAAAATATTTTGATAAGTACTCTTATAAAACTTATAAAACCTTAAAATAAGTTATAAAAACACGTCTCAAAAATTGTTGAAAAATACATTTCTTTAAAAACTTTCTAGAATATGTTATTTATATTTTTGAACTATTTTTAAATGTATTAGTTAGCACATAAAACCTGTTTTTCGAAGTGTCTTTATTGTTATGGTACGACCATAAATTTGTTTTTTCATCATAAGTCGTGTAAAAACGTGTTTTAAAAAATATAAAAAATATACATAGATGTAAAATAGTATTCTGCACAACTCATACATTCACTGTTTTTATCTATCCCTCATGGATTTTCCGCAAATCGCGAAAAATGACTGTCGATATAGTTGTGGTAGGCGCTGTAGTATAATGTAACAATAATTGTGTTTTATATAAAATTTAAATTAAAATGCTTAACATGTCCCTTACGTTCCGCGTTTCTCTTTCGTTAAACTACACGAAACGAATAATTTCTGTCTGCCGTTGACAGGGCATTTAACTTCCACCGAAAATGTCTAAACATGTCTCTCAAAGTTATAATGAAAGGTACATATTAGAGCGGAAAGAGCTAATACACTCACAAAAGGTCTAGCCAGCATGGGCGGACATCGAACTTCAACGGCAACTTGCTGGACGCAAGTGAATGACCATGCGCCTCCATGTAGCTCCACGCTGCGGTCTTCTTGTTCGACATCTTTTGTTTTACTGAGCAAAACTTTTCCTCTAGATTGTTAAAGCTATGCTTTTTTTGGGTGAAGGTAATTAGAACAACACAAGCTGTACGAAAGAATTTTTTTCTTGCATGAACACCTCCAGCACAGAGCTCTTACCGTTCAACGGAATAATATGTGGCTGCACCCACACGTCGTTGCCTTACAGCAAATCAGTCAGTGTTTCGTAGGGGGAAACTGTAACGCAAAAAGCATGCAGCAGCTCTTCAATCAAAAATCCGGCGCACCTCGCTGCTAGCGGCTATAGATCACGCGTTCTTCCAATCGCCTTTTAATTAACAAGATGCATTTGATGGGCTTGGGGGTTTATCCTTTTCATGCATCTGTGGGCTTCATCCCGCACAGCCCGTCTGGTGCTACCGGCGGCTCGGCGTCGAATGCAAATGCTCGCAACGGTACGCTCGGGTGTATCCATTACATGTTGCTTGTCCCATTACACAAGCAGACAAAAAAGGGTTAAACAACGGCACAAAAAAAAACACACACACACCCACACGTACTCAGCGACGTAATCCAGTGAAATCAACTCCAGATGAAGAGCAAAAGATCCACCTGAAACACGGAAACCAATTCGCCAAATACACTACCACCATACATGAGCATGCGAAAGAAGAAAAATCTGTTTTTCAGTTGCGCTCGTCTGGTGTTTTTGTATTTTTTTTTTCGTTAGTCTACCTCGAGTCTTCGGTGGCTTTTGGCCAGGTAGCTCGGTGCTTTATTTATTCGGCCGGATCCATCGGTCAATGGATGCGATGCCGGTTTTGCGATGCCTGGTGCGCTTTCTCTAGTACGATCCTGCCAGAAAACCACTTCTAACCAAGCGGGTATGTTTACACGGAAAACTCTCTCGTCCGAATGTTCAGTCTCGGCCACAGACCGTGAACAAAACAAACAAACTAAATCCAGCAAAAAAAAAAAAAAAAAATAGGAAAAAAGAAACACTCGTGGGCCGTGGTCGAGCGTGGGCCGTGGTCGAGCAGCTATTAAGATAACTTGAATTGAGAAAAACAACAGAATTCAGCAAAAAAAAAAAGAAAAACAGCGTTAGAAGAGGAATAGAAAAGGGGTTGCGATAGAAGGGGGAGTTAACATCGACCGCCAGCACACGGCAAGTGTTTCCCGGGACAAGGAAACACACATACCCATCAAGAGGATGTTACTTGTTTCCTCCCTGATCCTTTTCGCTATCTCCCACACCCCTCCCCCCCCCCTCACTCCCCGACGCCCCTTTTTGTTAGAGCTGCCGCTAGCGGAAAGCGTTTGGTGCCCGCGAGTCCAGCAACCACCACCACTGGCCAAACACTGGGCGCGGCGAGCTGCACTGTAACAACGAAACTTTTAATCAATTTTATAATTAATGCAGACGTGTTGGTGGAAAACTTTTGCCCCCCCCCCGAAAACTAGAAATCCCATCGCTTCGATGGCTGGCTGTGAATGTGTGTGTGCGTGTATGCATGTGTGCTGGAGGAAGAAGGAGCAACTAGGCGGGAAGAGCACAAAAGCGAAGCGTTTTATGTTATTTATGTTACCGCTACCGTGTTGTCCGCTACTGTGTCGAGCGAAACTCATCTCACACGGGTGGTTTTTGCTCCGTCCCGGGCGAAGAACGTTCGCCCCTCGTTTATGCTCCCGTTTCCAAGCGGATGGGGAAGTTGCGCTTTTGTAAACGATGCCGTCCGTCAGTATCGGGTGGATTTGGAAAGGGATGAAATTAATTGTTCTTTCTTTTTTTGGTTGTGCTTGAGAGGATGAGGCAGTTGACAAGTTTTCAACAAGCCGTTTTGAGTGGATGGAAAGATGCTGGATGGATGTGGGTGTGTAATTTATACGCATCAAACTATCTGCGATGAACAGGATAGGGTGAATTTAGGCGTTAAAAGAGGAGATAATTTAACGCAATGTAACCCCGAATAACTTGCTTGCTTGAATTTTGAGGGAAAACCTTGCTACAAACCCGCCTAAATGTATGCATTCGTACGAACAGAGCAAATTCATAAAGACTGTTCACATTTCATCCCCTAAATGTATGCAATGCAAAAACAGATGTAGCTTAAAGTTCATTACAGGGGGTTTCAAGTCAGGATCAGAAATGTCAGCAAAACAATTTCAGCAGCGCAAGATTCTATTTAACTGTCCAAAGTTGTTGCTGTTTTGACTGGTGCACTGTTTGACTGGTGCAGTATGATGCTTTAAACGCTCTAGGTATTTTTTTTCAGAGGCATTCAGAGGCTTTTGAGGCTTTTTCATTGAAATCAATGCTTTTATGCGTTTTTCGGTGCGGAGAAACAACAACTTTTGACAGCTGAATTGAATCTCGAGGCACTGAAATTGTTTTGCTGACATTTGAAACTATCGTGTATTATTATTATTATTATTATTATTATTATTATTATTATTATTATTATTATTATTATTATTATTATTGTTATTATTATTATTATTATTATTATTATTATTAATATTATTTGTTTATTATTATTATTATTATTATTATTATTATTATTATTATTATTATTATTATTTATATTATTTATATTATTTTTATTATTATTATTATTATCAATATTATTATTATTATTATCAATATTATTATTATTATTATCATTATTATTTTGTTTATTATTAATATTATTATTATTATTATTATTATTATTTATATTTTTATTATTATTATTATTAAATTGGTCGGACCTTTTGATCTGCCCAAAATGTACTTATACTATATGCTTGTATCGATGTAAAATGTAACATGTAAATGTAAAATGTACTTAGTATCGATGTGTGCGAAGATGCTCTCTAAACATTGGTGAGGACATTTTGAAATGAAATAGCTCCAGGATAGCATTGAGTTTAGTATGCATAACCTGCAACGGGTTGCTTTGCCCGTATCTAATCCTAATGTGATTTACCCTAAAGTGTGTTACAAACTCACGATTCGCCAGAGGGTGCTAACAAGTACTAACCAGCCAAGGACTTTATGCAAGATTTGCTAGCTGGGTGATATGAAGATATAGCAAATAATTCAAGCTCCAAAATCTGTGCTGTTCACTGAATGATTTGCATGACTAACCACGTAGATGGCGCTACTGTTTAGTGTGGAGTAGCTGTTTTATCGCCTTTAGGTGGCGCTGCTGTTGGTTTTTGGCTCAACTCAGGTGTAAACGAAATTTCCTATATTTTGGCGCATTTCAATCCTGAACACACAGCATCGATCTGTACTCCACAATCCAAGTTTGTTATGCAATAAATAGTTGATAGATAGATAGATTGTTGATGTCCTCTGTTTGGTTTACTTTTTTATGTACAGGCACTATTGCCACACGTTTCCAAGCTTGAGGATATGTGCAACTCAAGAACGATGCTCCAAATAGTTTGGCAAGGATTGCAGAGGAAGCAGCTACACCAATGCTTGAGTATGTCGCTGTGTATGTTGTCAGGATCAGATGTAGTCGTAGGCTTTACGTCATCCAGTCGTGATAAAACTAAATCATCGTCGATCGTCGGGAAATGCAAAACAATAGCATCAAGTAGGGCGTCAACTATAGAAGCATTTCGTATTAATTCTGGGTCATTGATGGGGGAATGCAATTTGGCAAACAGAAGTTTGCTTAAAGCTCATGCTACAGAGTTGAAATATCCAAATGATGTAAATGAGAGACCAATTGTACATGAAACGAACTCCCACCGTACTCTTCCGTCTGTGTGTGTGTGTGCTGTAACGGTATTTTCCTGTGCTGAAACAACAGACTCGCTAACCTGACACGTGACGCGCCTAAATGAATGCAAACGTGCCGACTGTGAAGCACTGCGCCGCACCTAAACTTGTTCATTATCGTGAGTAGGCGTAGAGTATGGGACACACGTTTTTTTTTTTTCTTTTTTTTTTTTTGCTATCAAATTCATTCATTGCAAACTAATCGATTTTGGTGTTCGCACCATGTGCCATGGTGCACAGACTCCAACGCACAACGACCCAATAACAGCGCAATTATTGGAGATTGCGGAATTACATATCGATCGGGCGAGCCCTTTCATGTTGTACGCGTTTTGTGGCTGATGTTCGGTGTGGAAAAGGGGGGGGGGGGGAGGGGGGGAGCAATCGAAATGCGTTACCATTGCATTTTGGTTCGCGTTCGTCGAGAGAAGAAAGCGCGATTTATTTGCTGCTTTCTTCCTCGTTGGCTGCTGTTTTGCAATTGGGGCTTCCTCCATTTTTTCCCGCCAGAGGGAGCTATTCATCGCCATAAAACGTAGTTGCCGCTACAGCATGTGGTGTTTACCAAGGCTTCACAAATGAGTTCTATCGTAACGGATGCCGCGATGAAAGCGATTGATAGACCGAGAGAGATTGTCAGGGAAAAGATGAAATAGGGAGCAGAAGAAATACAATCAATAAATGCATCCATAACGAGCACACTCCATCTCCGCAAGCTCGAGTGCTTTCCAAGGGGCAAGCACTTCGCATAATGTCAGCCCCGCAGTGCCCAGCCCCCCCCCCCCCCCCAAAACCCCAACTTCATCTACTTAACGAGTGCTGCACCGGGGATGAGGCACCGAAATGGTTTCGGGCGGGGCAAATCGAATTTATTACAATTTCTAATAACTGTCAGCCTCCCAGTAGCGGGCTCGTCACTGCTGATGAAAGCATCCCATTGCCAAATGTGGCCCGAGGGGGCGGGCACGGGGGCAAGCACACAAAATCGCTTAACAAGCGCCACGAAACAAGCGCGTCGACCGGCTCCCGACACAAAAACCGGCTGCCGCAGCGAAATGTGGCCGCTCTTTTGCCCCACCGCTCGCAACATACTTGTACGCGCCGCACACATGTAACCGTGCTTGAAAGAAAAGCCCTCCGAACTCAGGATTTTGATCTCATTATTTTTCTCATTTTCCGCCATTTCATCAGCTGCGGATGGGGAGGGCTGCGTAGCAGGGTGGTGCAGAAGCATTGAGCCAACATCATCAAATGGTTCATCAATTTGGTTCCACCGCTCGGCTGTCTTTGAAACTGGCTTTGCGGGTGAGATGAAACGCTGCGGAGTGGGTTGGTGGGATTTGTTGAGAGGGAGGAGGGGATGGGGCAAAATTTCAATACTTTGTTTCGGTTTGCCGCTGCCAATAATGTGTGTGTGTGTGTTGATTAAGCACTGAATGAGATTGTTCGGTAGGCGATAGGCGTTAATCAGGATCAACTTGAGACGAGCGAATCTGTACAGCGATTTGAGCCGGTTAGAATGGCACGTAGGTTTCTGTGTGTTTGTATGTTTCTTGAGAAATGGATTGGATTGTGCGCTGCGAGCAATGAGCGTGGAATGCGCTCGGATAGCTTTGCCATCAAAAGGATTCGACAGCAAGTTCAGAGCGAGCTTGTCCCGGTAATGTAGGTCAGTAGTTGCCAAGCGTGAGGTGATCAAAACGTGGAAGGCAACTGCTTCGAGGAACGTCTGAATGGAGCAGAGACAGGTGAGCACAGCGACATCAATGATGCAGACAACGAGGTCACTGGATGAGATTGCCAGTGCCATCTAGCAACTTCAGAGTAATAAGTCTGCTGGCTGCGATGAACTGGCGGCCGAGGTCTTCAAGATGAGCCTGGAGCATGAGGAACTACCGGAGGAGTGGAAGCTGGGTGTCATTCATCCAGTCTACAAAAAGCGCGACTGGTTGGATTGCTCGAATTTTGAAGTCATCACAGTCCTTAATGCCGCCTACAAGATCCTGTTCTGCAGGCTTGCGCCCCTTGCTACAAATTTTCTCGGCAGCTACCAAGCTGGGTTTGTTGGAGGTAAATCCACCGCCGATCAAATTTTTACTCTACGGCAGATCCTCCAGAAGAGCCAAGAGCGTCAGATACCTACGTATCACCTGTTAATCGACTTCAAGGCGACTTTGAAGTTGATCCGGCTGTTAGAGCCCTCTATGAATGGGGTGCAGTGCAAGGTGAGAGCGACAAACTTGATGTCGGAATCGTTCCATTCTCATAGGAGTCCTAGGCAAGGTGACGGACTCTCATGTCTGCTCTTCAACATCGCCCTAGAAGGTGGCATTTGAAGCGCAGGGCTATACAACGACTCAAACACGAAGCAGCAAGAATTGGATTGAGAATAAATACGACGAAGAAGTACCTGCTTGCCGGAGACTCAGATCAGCAGGGAGGGAGTGTATTGGTTGACGGCGACAATCTCGAGGTAGTAAAGGAGTTCTACTATCTTGGGACGGGCGTTACTTTGGACAACGACATCAGCAGCTAAATCAAGTGATGTTCAAAATTGGTTATAAAAAATTAAACCACCTGTACTACGTACGCTTTGATTCTAGATTCCATCGCCTGATCTCTTTAATGCACCTTGGGATAAATGTATACCCCACCTTGTTTTGCTATTTTTCGAGCAGGTACTCGAATCTAATTCTAGCTTTGAGGCAAGGATAATCTAGACTGAAAATTGTAGGCTAGTTTTGTTGTGAGGTTTTGTATGGATTGTTTACATGATTTCAGGCTCCAACTGTCAAACTCCATACAAAAAGCTAACTAGAATCGTGAAGGGCCCCACTGTAGGAATATTATTTAAAACATATTCTTATTGTATCGTTATTTTTTAAAATAAAATTAATAATATTAATAATAATTATTATTATGAAAATAATGAAAATAAATAAAGTATTGTTATGTAGGATTTTACATATTTGTATGCGTAATTTAAGACTATTCGATGTGTCAAAAAAGAGGCTGTTTAGTTTGTTGTAAAGCAAAAAATATTAAACATCTTAACATTACATGTTGATGAAATAAAAAAGCAACATATATGTTCAGATGAAGAAATACTGCTTTGGTTTTCTGCACTCTTTCTTATCTTCTGCATAAATCCGAGCCAAATCGATCGGATGTACCATGTAGCAAATTGCGAGCAAACGTCTTCATCCTTGTACCGATTTTAAAGTCCGACTCCAGCCAACGCTCCAATACTGTGAGGACAAGTTTTGTCTATCTTATATTTATTAGATAACAATGGCCTCCCACCCCATTCCGCGCTGCTAACTGTGACCCGCAGCTGCGTCCCTTACCCCCCCCCCCCCCGCTTCTACTTTTGCCGAAGTGCCGAGGAATCTGGTAGCGTGTGCTCGCCGAGCACGATGAATCACCCTCCCGGGAGCAAATCCCGCCCGGTCGGGCGGGACTGGTGGGCGGGAGGGAGAGTTGAAAGATTTATTTCCGGCTGTGCCATCTGTTTGGCAGCGGAGCTTACTTGTTGGCCGGAGCAAAACAAGACGATAATTACGTAGTATACCTGAATCGAAAGTTCGATTTCGAACACAGCTCAGTGGTTGCAACGCGCGTAGCCTACCATTCGGGCGTACACATTAACTGGGCTGGGCAGCAAAGCGCAAGGGGCTGGCGCGGGGTTTAAGGCAAGCTAAGAAACGTCGCTGCCAATTTATTTGTGTGAGGCGATACTATTTATTGCTCTCCTACCGGCATACTTGCTCCTCCCGTACTGCAGCGCGACCTGAGCGTGTCGGTGTGCCAGCGCCTGAGATTTATGCCACCGGGACCGGGCCCGGGCCATCGGAACCCTTGAGCAGCGCTGTCCGAACAATATGTGACAACGTTGACGATTGTTCAGGTGCAGCGCTGCCGTCAATGTCTTGGCGATCCCTTGCAGCCGGCAGTGAATGCCGGTCGGCGCTCTGGCTTTTAGTGTGATGCACCCGAAGAGCTGATGATTCATGCATGGCTTACGCATTCCGCATTCGGTACGGGGGCTGCTGCTTCCTTCATCCAGGTGCACGCCCGCGCTCGATGATATCTGTCGGCCGCCCGGCGAAGAGAGGACCGGAGATGTCCGGCAGCAGATGTAAATAAATAAAGCATTGTGTGCGCAACTAATCTTCCACTAGCCAACTCCACCCTGTGTGCCGCTTTCGGTTGACTTCCGGAGGGAGAAAGAAATAAAATTGACCTTCCCGCTCTCCCCCTGTGCCCGGCCATCGATCATACAATTCTCATCACCCGCATCACGCATCAGTCAGTCAGGAGCACTCAGGTCCGTTGTCAACCGTGCGCCCTAGCCGGGGTAGGGTTTGACAGTGGCCGTGCTGTGCACCGTTTGCCGATTTACGGCCGGTGGAGCGCATTTTCCAACGGCCCACAGCGCATTACTCATTCATGGACGGCAATGAATATGTAGCGAGCTGATACTGCTTCGATTTTGCGTTTGCTCTCGGTCTCTCTTTTTCCTGCTGCCTCTCGCTCTCTCTCTCTCTCTCTGTCTATCATCTTCTCATTTACGCTTGATTGTCAGTTTCCTGTGACAATCCCTTCCGGACGTTTGACCTCAGCAGCATCGCAAGTGAGGCGGAATGGCAGGTGTTGTTATTTCAGGCCCTCCGTTCAGAGTGCGCCCGGGGCCAGCCGATCGGGACAGGAAGCGCATCAGACAATGTTGATTCCCATCGGTTCCCCAACCACTCGAACGGTGGGAAGGTCCTCGGCAGCTTAATCGGTTCAAGTTCGGTGGTGCAAGGGGACAAGGAGAGCACATAAAGTACACAAAGAGAGAAAGAGATAGAGAGAGAGAGAGAGAGAGAGAGAAAGAGAGAGAGAGAGAAAGAGAGAGAGAGAGAGAGAGAGAGATAGAAAAAGCCAACGGCAAAGAGTCAAGACGCTCGATACATTGTTGAGAACGGAGCAAATTAGACGCCTGCAAGAATGGAACGGTGTCAGCAAATCGATCAATAAGAGCACCGATTCGTTGCGTCAGGGACTAGTTTTGTTACGCAATTGTGCATGTGGCAGTGATTTCTGCGAAGAGCTTACATTATTATCAGCATTTCAACTGCACGCTTGGAAGCGTTCGGAAACGAGTCAGTAAAGTTTGCTGCAGCGATGACCGAACTAACCGACCGCCTGGAGGTATGCAAATTGAAACACTAATGGATGTTTTGCCATACGTGAAGGCTACTTGCAGGCTGACTACACTTTATCTGTTTTGATGAGAAATTGATCTATATTAAATTTGTATTCTTTGTTTTATAGGTTTTGTTTATTAAACAAACATATTTTATTTTTTTAACTTTGCACACACATTATGGTGGTATAAAAATAGGTTTTAAGATTTACATCATTTTCAGATGTTATACTAAAATTAATTTAATTGCAATTTTCTAATCCCATACCAGGAGCAAAACAACAATGTTGTTGTATACAGCACCTTGACACTCGGTGGTAAATGCAGTTTACACTGGTGTTAAAACCCCGCTAGCAAATTCGAGCAGTTTGCGAGCTCGGACCAGGCCTCACAATCGCGATAGCCTTTCAGCGCTGGTATATGGGTGCAGATATTTCCCGATGTACGCTATATTCGTTATACGCGATTTTGGCATACGGTATGTTCTAAATTTGACAGTTCTTTGAGAAAATTGTACAAATTTGACAGATCGAATGTCAAATGCAAAATAACTTCCCTTTAGGTTGAATTCTAAAACCCATTTCAAAAGGTATAGGTATTCCTCGATATACGCCATTCACGATATACGCAATTTCATTATACGCGATTTTCTTAATTTGACAGTTTTTATGCTAATATGACACATCAAATGTCAAACTCAAAATAAATTCCCTTTACGTCGAATTTTAAAAACCATTTCAAATGGTACAAAATTTTGATTTTTTAGTTGAAATCAGATCAAATAACGAATTTAATGGCTAAAACCTACCCCTTCAAGCAGAATGATACGAAAATTACCTATAACTCAACCGAAAACATCGAAATTCGACCCACGCTTATATTGGAGATATGCTGTTGCCTCCGGTCCGCATTAATAGCGTATATCGGGGAGTTCCTTTATATGGTATATGGTATATTTGCCCAACGGATGATGGTCATAGCAGATATTAATTACCTACTGTTATTACGACAGATAAGAAGAACCGAAGCTTTGGGATAAATTAGCATATTCTTCTATTTTTAATTAAAGCAAGACATTAATTTTATCCCGTGTGAAACCGGATAAAACAGCTAGTAAAGACAAAATAAAAATCTTTGCAATTTATAATGATACTTATTTTATACAAAATCAATTTTATTCTTTTCATTATCAACTCCTGTTCAAGCTAAAGTACAACAGTGTTAATTAGTAGTTTAGTTACAATTTGTACATAACTTTAGGCGCAAAGCGGAAGACACCAACAACAAATTGCATGTATTTAGGCGCCTTCAAGTAGAGATGTTGTCAGTTTTGGGCAAGTATAACCCCTCAACACAGTGCTCTAAGTGATAGAACTTCGCCGAACCACCTACCGTTCTAGGAGATAAGGCTCGCTTCCAGCCACACACTGTCTGGCTGATGCGTGTCCAAAACAGTTTGTAGTGTTTTGCTGTTACGTTGTTGTTTTTGTTGTTGTTGCTGCTACTTGCCACTGATTAAGATACCGGGTACATGATATGGAGCTTTCCTTTTCCCTATGGAGGCAAAGCGACGCTGTACATTTCGCCGAAAGGAAATTAGTTTGTGTCTCTGTGCCCGTGCGCCCCTCGGTAAACGATACCGGCACGGTTGCTAAGGTGCCCAGGAAATTGGAACCCCCGCCGGCGTCGGCTCGACTTTATCCGGGGTCCGAGGGCCACCGCGGGAGCGCGCGGGAGTTTTGCCCGAAAATTCCAACCACAGTGTCAAAGACTGGCACGCATTCTCGGTAGCCTTGCCGGGGTTTTTTGGAGAGCAGCGTTGGGTTCGAATTTCCGGGCGATTGTTTCGAGTGCTGTGCGTGGGTCAAGCGAGTCAAACGGCGCTGCAGGAGGGGTGGGTGAAGCGTGACACGCTTCACACCTATCCATCTGAACCGTCTAAGCCGCTCCTGCCCCGGCCGGTGACACTATCGGGTGGCGCGGGAAGGGGCCAGTGCGACCTCTAATTAGCGACGGTTCACCTCAAAGTTACGGCTCAATCAGCTTGCCGGAACGGAATGCGATCGCATCAACGTGGCGAAAAGGGAAAGATAATTAATTGGTTGGTATTTGTAGACCGCGGTCCGTTGCTGCTGCTGCTCGGAATCGTTCCCGCCGCTTCCTCGGGGCCGGTTCGTGCGGTTTGCCGCTTGTTCGGCAATCTCTAATCACGATCCCGCGCTAGCATCGGGCGCGTCCGGAACTCACTTAATCGTATCGATTTGATGAAATTAACGCGCAGACAGGCAGCCATGGGGTGGATTGTGGCGAGACGGCGAGCAGCGCTCAAATCAGTGACATTCGTTGGCCAGCAAGGGCTGAGGTTCTAAACGGACCCGATGATGCTGACTGTTGCAAATCTCTTGGCGGTCCTCTGATGGCAAGGGTCTCGTTAGGGCACGCAAAAACTATGCAAAATCATGCACCTGCACATGCAAGCAGTGGGGCATAAAAAGCATGTACAGTGGAGTGGATTTTGTACTGCACGTTTGCATACTTTACGGCGTATTGCCTTACCGAGGTGTAAGGTTTTTGTTTTCGCCCAATCGTCACGGCAACGCTGTTACAAAAACCTGCAAATGAAGTAGTTTTGTATTGCAGATTGCATATATTTCGGCGTCTTACGCTACGTTTGTGCTGCATCACTTCACCCGCAACACGATATTCATCCAGCCCAAAGCACAAGACATGACAAGCATTGCCGTAGCCGAAAAACTTTCGGTGTGCGCCCCATGCACCAACGAAACCTCCGCTCGACCTCGGCACAAGCTAATTACGTAGTGACACCGGGCCGGAAGTAATGCCGACGTAACGAACGTACATCCGCTCCGGCGCTGTCGCAACGGCCGGCCCCCACCCCACGGTTCAATGCGTTCGGGCAGGGCAGGGCAGCGCAAACAGCCCCACTCCCTCCTCGTCGCCAGCAGCACGCAAGCAAGATAATTAGAAGATGAACTTGAAATAATATGTCGTGCTCGTGCCGTGCTGCCGTGTGGACGATTGGGGAGTGATTTTTGTGTGCGTGCGGAGGGAAGTTGCGGATGCAATGCATGCGCCCCGTAACGGTACACGTTTGCACTGATTGTCTTTGATGCTGTCATTAAGGTTCATGCATACACAAATACACACACACTCACACACACACACACACAGGTCGTGCTAAATGGTCAAGTTGGGTGCACGGCATTGGAAGGAACGTGTTGGTGCGTTTTGTTTGATATGCAGTGCAGTGGCAGGGTACGGTGCCGGGTTTGCTTCTTCGCAGCCAGGGGCCAGGGACCAGGGCTGCTGACAACTAAATTAGAGGGTTTTGGAAAGCGGGCCCCCGGAAGAGGCTGCTATTGATCCGCAGTGCAGTGATTATTGGGTGTCTTCTGCCCCCTGTCGGACGAAAGGGAATTCGCTTTAACTCGCCGAAAAACCTCCCGGGCACCGCCTGGCAAACGGTGCTGTCGTCTTCGATGCCCCAGTGGAAGGGGGCACGAGACGAGAGTTTGTTTGTTTGCATGTAAGTGAGGCGCCCGAGGCACGCCCTCGTCTGTCTCGTGTTCCGGTTCGGCAGGAGAGCGAAGGCACTGGACGCCCATTGAGTGGCTTCGTTTTGGGCCTCCCGCCAAGCAATACCGAGCGCCGGGACTGGTCGCACTGTCGCCTAAGAGGCTTAGCATCAATTTGTGCTCACTTATTGACATGGGGCTGGTGCACAAAAACCCCGGCCCGGCACGACCCGGTCAGCCATAATTAGACCGGTCGCTGTCAATTGTTTTCAAAAGCCGCCGACCTCAGGAACTCTACTCTAGGGCGCATACCATTCCAGCGCTACCTGCATCCCTCTTCGTCTCTCTCTCTCTCTATTTCTCTCTGTATGTGCCATCCTGATGTGCGTGTGTGTGTGTGGGAGGTGAGCAGAGATTTGATGGAAATTAATTGACCACCTACCAGGAAAGGGACACACAAGGTGCGGTTGGTTGTTCGCTTCACCGTGCGCACTAATTCAATTAGGCTCCGACGTGAAAGTGCGACCTGGTATGTGACCGTTCCGGTGTATGTGTGTATGTGTGTGTGTGTGCTATGTGCTAGTGGGTGATGTCTTTATCAAGTTGAAAATTAGTGTGACAGCTCGCCATGGCACCGGTACCGCCGAGTGCGTTACGTAAAAGGGAAGACCTTCCCAAGACCCTGGTTACGCATGACCACCTTCGGGCGAACTCTGTCGAACTGTCTTCGAGATCTAATGGCAATGTTGGTGGACAGTTTCTGTATTTAGCTCTCTCTCTCTCTCTCACTTGCTCGTTTCATCTCACGTGCTCTCCGTTCCTTTGGTTGGGCAAATTTACTTTAGCCGGGCAGTGGGAAACGGGTTGCTAGGGATATTTGTGAACCAGCCGTCCATGCTGTGGGCAGGGGCTTCAGGTTGCGTTCCGAGAACGATGGCGACCGATACGAGAAATCTAATTTCCCTGTTTGATAATGCACCCGGGAGGTACTCGGGGTAAATTTTTAATAATCTTCCAATCGCTGCTAGAAACGAACTCATTAGTGAATGTCGACATCATCATCAGCATCATGAGCATCGACGGAGCCGATTAGTGGAAATTAGCTGCCCCAAAATGCAAAGTAGCTCCCACCGGTGGGAATAGGTACCAAAACGAATGGTCTGCAGGACTGCTACAGCCTTCCACTGCCGCCCCATCGCCGTGCAGCCTGTTTTGGGAAGGCTACGCCTACTGTGCGGCACTGCGTTGGTGTGTTCGCTAATGTCTTCTTTCTGCTTTGCCATCTAAGTAATGGGGGAAAGAAGAGGAAGAAGAAGAAGAAGAAGACGAAAAAAACACCCCTGTCACTAGTCACAGCCCCCCCCCCCCCCCCCCGAAAAGGTGGTGATGTATCATTTCTGTAATTAAATTTCACTCGAACTCGGACTCGGGCAGGTCATTTATCAAAACGGATCAACGGACAGCCGGCCCGCAAAGCCCGACTGGTTGACGCGGCTACGGGGGAAGAGCCGCTTGCTTCTGCTCCTTCCTGCCGGTGCTGTTTACTGACTTTCCGGTACTGAATCCGGTGCCACCGGTACGATACGATACCAATAAAGGAGCAATTAGTGGTCGGGGGGGTGGGCGCGGGTAGGCCATCAGGGCGATTTAAATTTTTAATTAATATTACTAAATCAAAGCAAGCGCTAGCTAGGCCGAGGCAATTTGAATGTGCGTTGCAGTAAAAAAAAACACCAGAAGTAGAAATCCTAGTTTTGGGCATACATTTAGGCGCAGCAGCAGTGAAGCTCATAGGCTTGATGTTGCTTTTTTCATTTAATTCGATGTAACGACATAGTTATGGGGACGAGCAAGTATTGCCTTTTTGCTGATGAGTCTTCAAATATTCATTACAGTAAACTCCTCTCATGACGCGCTCCCCGCATGGCTAGTTTTTCGCATAACGAGCAGTACTGAATGCTCCACAAATACCTCTCTTAACGAGCAAGTACTCGCATAACGAGTAATATCGTTTGTTTTTCTAAATACATTTTTGTTGCCAATGTTAAAATTAGTTTGTAATTTTTAACCTTGGGCATTTGTCTACTTTTGACTATCGCACAAGCAAATGAGAGTTTCGATGCTAAGAACCATTTTTATTTCAGCATTAAAGCTAAATTTATTTATTTATTAACTATCCAAAAATGGGTCCAACAATTCTTAGGCTATCTCAACTAAACTTAATTAAATTTCAACCAGCGACACATGACAATATCACAAGGATAAGATTAAACGCACCGCTTCACATCAACATATTGTACTACAAAGCGCAATCGTTCTTTGCACACCTTGATGAGCTCAAGGAAGTCGAAGTAGTGGTAAAGCTTGTTGAATAAATGTAGCATAGCCGTTGCCGTTTTGTTCGCTCCGTGTTGTGTATGTCTAAGCTGTGGCGAAAAGAAGCGTCTGTATCGTGTTGCCAGAGCAGGCAGCGGAAGAGCAGGTCGATAGAAGTGTGATTTGTACTGCTTCTACCCTATTTAGGCCGGATGTAGGCCGGACAAGGGCACAATCCAACAATCTTATACACATATGATCCAAAGTCAAAGCCTCAAGTAATTTTTAGTATTAAACCTAGCACCGAAACTTTTCGTCCAAAAATTTTCTTAAAAAGAAGTTATCCTCTATTATTATAGGTATATTAAAAAGAAGAGTTGCTTATCAATAATATGTAGACATTTTGCAGTTTTGTCCGTTTTAAAACATCACATTTGGGGCTGGGAAGATAAAGAGTGAATCACTAGCACGGTTTAAACTCGTCATGTGTGGTTTTAATCTACTTAGACCTGCAACAACAGTGCAATCATGCTTCTTAGTTTGAAAAGTAAATCATAAAATAAAGCAACATATTGCATACACTGTAGGCGCTTAGCGCACTTCCCTTGGTACAGTCATCGGCTCGCTCGATCCTGGCTGCCTGATGCTCAATAAGTCTCGAAAGTCGGTTCAGGCCGGCAGGTCATCGTAGGACGTTACGCCCATAAGAAGAATAAGAAGTAGGTGCTTATTAAGGCTGTCGAGGTTTTCAATTTCATTCGATGCCCCTGAAAACTAGGCTAAGTGCATTACACGATGCTGAATAGTTTGGTTTTGCAATTATTGAAGTGAAAAAATGTTTAACAAGCCCATTTTTTTGCTTTAAAAAAGTCAGCTTGTTTGGTCCTTCGAATCGGATTATGAGCAAGGGCTGAACTTAACATAGAGACAGCAAAAACTGGTACGTCTAAAATTAAGCTGCCTTCAAGAAAACGGCACAGAGCAGGTGGTCCTGCCGGTCCGGTCATCCGGCTGCGTACCTCAAATTTGGACGAAAATGAAACGATCGCACTCCCAGCCTGGTCTGGGCCATTGCCGTTTGTAACGAAACGAGCGCGGCCAAACACTTCAACCATGAATAAAACATCACGCAGCGACAGGAGGTGACTTAGCGTCCGCACGCTTCGTTCGTGCGTCACTTTCGGGGAGGGGGGGGGGGGGGGCGGCGTTTGAAGTGGCTCTCGGTAGCTTGGGCCTTTGCTCTCCAAAAATCCCCCCCCCCCCTTCCCCCGCTAGAAGCACACGCACGCTGTGCTTGTTCCTGTCGAATCCAGTCAAGGAAAGTTTTCGCTCCCGAGAAAAACCGGTCCCCCTTTCCACCGAGCTGTTTACGGCTGTGTGATGGGGTGGCCGTCACCCACCCACAGACACACACACACACACACACACACACACACACACACACACACACACACACACACACACACACACACACACACACACACACACACACACACACACACACACACACACACACACAAACAGGTCGGTTGTGTATGTCCGAACTTTTATCTCAGCGTCTGTTTGTGTACTTGTGTGGTCCATCTTCTTCAGTTTCCAAGGGACATGATTGCTGCCATCCTTTTGTTGTTGCTGCTTGAATCTTTCCACACACAAACACACGCGCCCGATTAAAGATAGCTCATCGCCTCTGCAATTCCGGAGCCGTTGCTACCAGCAGCAGCAGCACCAGCAGCAGCAGCAACAGGGATGGCCTTTTTGAGGTTTTGATCCGACATACCTGTGCCAGGGTCGGTGCACGGTAACAATGTCGGTTTGTGCTGCTAGGGAAGGAAGGTGGGCTAAGGTAAGGATTCTTTCCCACCCAATCTCATCCGAATGCCCTTTTGTGCCACAATCCACCCCCCTCCCCTGTGGTGCCTGTCGATACCCGTGTGTCGAAACCGGGCCGACCCACATTCGGTTTGAAGTTTGTGAAGTGTTTTCCAAACATCTGGGCCCCTGCCGCTGCCCCGATTGCCATCCCCAGCTGGGCTGGCTGGCCCAGTGATATGGTTTATCTCGCCGCACTTCCGTTTGCTTGGCTGCAGGTAGCGGCAACCGGCATGCACGCAGTACGCGGAAACCCCTTTGCCGGCGAGGCGAAAGCGCTGGGAATTCGCCGGAATGAATCTTCCGCACAGCACGTGTGGGTGTGGGTGTGCTTTGCTACCTTTCTTTTGTTGCTTTGTGTTGTGGTGTGTTTTTCTCCCCCAGTAGAATGGGAGGAAGAGGTTACTAGTAACTGATTTGTGTGAGTGTGTGCGTGGTTTTTTGTTCTTTTCTTTACTTGAATAAAAGGACAAGAGCTTTTTTTCACCCAACCTTACCTTAACGCGCAAACAAAAAAAAAACCAACCAAAAGCTAAGGGTAAGATGTTATGGTATGAGTACAACAAGTGAAGAAGAAAAAAAAAACACACACAACGAAGAAACTTTTCGTTTCTCATTCTTTTGCAATCTTATCCGGCGGGGGTTCTCGCATTGTGGAAAGAATTATACCTACAGCACCGTAAACCGTGGGGTGGGAGGCCTTTCGGTTGCGGCATTTTGCCGTTTTGTCCCCTTCTTCTTCGAAAGTGAAGCACTTCTGCCCGAGCGAAGCAACTGGCTTTGTGTCGCTTGCGCCCGAATGATAGGCAAAGCGCGTGACACAAGACAAACCGCTCGTTTCACTGGACGGGCGGTGGGCTTTTTTGGTGTGTTCTTTTACTTGTTTTGTGAAAATATGCGCATTCCAGCCGGGAGCTTCGGTTCATTCGTGTTTTAGATTTTTTTTTTCCAAGATCTGTGCCTCCGCCATCTCCTCCACCCCAACCCCCCCTCTCAATCCTCTGCTTCTCCCCAGGCACGTTGTTTGGTAAGAATTTCCATACGTTACCGGGCAGCTAAACAATGCGAAAATGGTGATATGATAGACGGTAAGCTGTGTTTGCGCAGCGATTTGCTGCCGTTGGGGGGAAAAACTGGTGGATATTATTTTTCTTGGAGCTTTTGCCGCTTCTCAACTCCCCTCAAACACTCCAGTGTGTGTGTGTTCACTTCACACATTTGCACGTGCGATGGAATCGAGCAGTTTTGTGTGGGCGAGCTGATAAGAAAAAAACCCCCCCCCGTAGGCACTGGTCATTAATTTCCATCCATCAAACCCCCCGACCCTCGGAAACTTAAGCGGAAGAAGTGTGGAGAGGGATAGAGAGTGTCCATAACTTATCGGATCAGCAGCCATCAATCAGGAAGCGCCGTGTCCAGCGTGCGGAAAAGGACGATTTTTCTCCATCGCGAGTGAGCGCCTCAAACTTACAACTGGAAGTTTGAATGTTTGTCTTAATGTTTGGTAGAGCTGGCAAAAAAAAAGAAGAAAAAGACTGTACAGTCTGAGGTGGGCCTGGTGGTCGGTGTGATTCAATTTATGGTCCGGCTCGTCCTGTTTTGCGCGCAACACCGCACTCTCGCAAAAAAAAAAAAACAGGGACATGCGCTTGGACAACTACAACGACACGTACTCGGTTTCGGCGCAAGCATAAATTATTCATCGGGACGGGGTTAACGGGAGCGCGGGTTTGTCCGAAGCGTCGGCGTGTTTGGTGGAAGCGTTGGCGGCAAGGCTGGCTAAGATTCTTAACACTTGTAGCAGGATGTTGTCCGGGCTGCGCTTCCACGGAGAAACACGGCCCGGGTCCTAAATTATACATGAGCAAGAAAACACATTATCGTTCGCCCGGGTGCGGATGATTCCGGCAAGGGGTGTGTGGCGAACGGAGTGGAAGGCACAAACATAGTACACAGAACAGATGTAAGATGAACAGTGCGGGAAAACAACAACAAAACTGCTCGAACAACATGATCATGCTAGCGAACGGGAAGCTTTGGAGGCTGCTCTGCGACCTGCCAAAGTCTATTATACAGCGAAAGTGCATCGTGTTTCCCAATGAATAAAGGAATGGTGAGAGATAGAGAGAGAGAGAGAGGGAGAGAGAGAGTGTGTGTGTTTTAAGGAAGCAATAAAGACTAAAAATTCATCTGTGCACGATTTATTGTAATCGATGGCGTTTTCGAATGAAAGTTGAAGGATAAATTCAATTGTAACGCCGGGTCACTCGGGATGGGAATTCAATTTGAGGATCGAATTGTTTTAATCGACTAGATTACCGGTCTTTGCCGCTTATTCTATCTCTCGCATTCCATTTTGTTTGCTCTCGTCTGCTTTTGGGATTCAGTACATCTAGGTGATAGTTTTGCTATGCGATTTACTAGATATATTGAGCGATTCTTCGTACTAAAACACGCAACTGTCTAACTGCTACTAATAAAGCGTAAAGCGTAAAGCGGTAGGGACTATCACTAACCTAATGAAAAAAGAGAGTAAATGAAAACTTAGAAGAAGAATTAAAAAGAATTAGAAGAAAAAAATACGGTTACGGAAAGAGTTAAGAGAGGAGTCGCAATGAAAGAGATAGTAAAAGTGGTTGCAATAACAACCTGAAACAGGATAGAAGAGGATCATTGAACGTATAAAGAGTATGACGTGTTTCAATTGACAGAGGATCACGTGAACGAAGAGAACGAGAAGGAACATACAGCGAGATGGACGAGAGTAAATCAGGAGCATCAGTAGCAGAAAGTAATAAGCCACCAATAAAACATGCCTGAAACACTTGGCGGCGGAGGTTTAAAGAGTGAAGATTGAATAACTGCAATCGCGTTTCATATATATATAATCCATAGTTATAGCTCTAATCCATCCATAGTTCTAATATATTATCCAAAGTTTTCGCAAAATAAAAGAGAGATTCCTACAGACGGACATAGAAAATGTGCGTGCTTTGAGTTTCTCTCTGTTCAAGGTAAGACGTCTAGGCTCCAACCTTTCCAGTAAGGGACAATTCTTCTGAATTCCATGATTATCTGCTCAGGTGAGCAATAGAGCCATCTAATAAATAGCTATTGACCGTGGCATCGACAGTGCACATATTTTAATCATTACACTGCTATTTTTTAGAAAGTACTGACTAAATATGTTCAATTTCTACATGGTCATATGATTGAAGTTTGAAGAATGCACTTCAAATATGCAGCATGCACATGCTATTTTATTCAAAATCAGTTTACCCACATTTCTCAAAACACCTAATAAATACAAATAACAGCCTATAGAAACTATAGAATAGAACAGAAACTATATGCCTGAAACTATTTAGAAATCACCTTAATTGGACATGCACTATCAGGTTTTCCACCCAAAGACCTTATATTTCACTAGGCGACAGACATAAGACAGCGACATGCAATGATGGTAATAAGTCAACAAACTGTACAGTTTTTGAACAAATCAGGAAAATTCAGATGGACATTGTACATCCAAAGTTCGGCAAAAACAATTACGCGGACAATATCGCGTTGATCGAGCTGCTGACCCCAGCCGAACGTGCAGCCTATCTGCATGCCGGTAACGCCCGAGCTTAGAACGAACGCAAAGACCAATTTATACGTGGTAACAAGGGGTAAGTTTGACATTTTTGATAACTTTCTTGTCCGGTATTTGGAGTCGGATGAATGCAAGAGACAGTACGCGGAAAAGCAGGTGGTGCTGAATCTGGAACACAAGCGACTTTGCGCTGTCATAGCGAGCAAAGACAAATATAATTGCTCTCCTCTGGCAAGCGGTGCACCGCTCCAAGAAATGAAGATGTTCGGTGGTAAGGAGCAATACTTTCTGCGAGGATTTGAGCTGTCTGGGCTGGCCTGCCGTTCACCTACACCACCAATTTACAACAGTATCGAAGCATATGTCGACTGGATACTGTACAACATGAGGTACAACGCGCTAGAAGAAGTGGATGATACAGATACCGAAGTAACTCTCGAGTCGGAGTGGAGCAAGTTACAGCAACTGCCAGGAAATGAAAAATTGCGTCTGTTCAATATGGATCAATGTGGCTTAATCAGACCCGATAGCAATAGCACGACAGAAGATATTTTCAAACCATGGAACGGAGACCTTGTATCGACAGCATATACTGAACAGGCTGTGTACAGGACGATGTAGATAGGTAAGTATCTATGCGTTAAGTGTAGCTGATTCTATGCTTTCTCTATGTCTCTTTCGCTGTGTCTCTCTTAAATCTCTCTCTATTTTGGATGCCCATCTCTGTCTCTTTCTCTCTCTTCCTCATTTCATTTCAAGTGAAAATCAAGAACATATTTTTTCCTCCGCCCGATCATCCTAGGCAGCTGTTTGCACTGATAGAGCTGCTCGAGCCAGCAGATCTGACGAATCCTTACATCAAGCCCTTCATGGACGGGCTGCATCGTAACACACCCGCGGTGGTGATTTTGTCGTTTACATCGAACAAAGTACTAAAGGTGACTGATTACC